>NW_023270006.1:0-14957 GCF_011800145.1 Mirounga leonina
AGGTAAGCGCTCGTCCCCCGGGCCCTCCCCGCCCGCTCCCCGCCGAGCCCCTGAGGGCCGAGCGCGGGGCGCCTGCTCGCGTCCCTGCGGCCCAGGCCCCGGCGTCCGGGCTCCCGTCCAGGGGCACGTCCCAAGGGGCGACACTGAGCGCCGAGGCACAGAGCCTGAACTGCCAGCCCGCCGGCCCGTAGTCTCCAGGGCCGGGCGAGGATCCAGGGAGCTCTGGGTCCGTGGAGCCCGCCGCGGCTCGTTGGTCCAGGGCTGGGCTGGCCTCTCCCCGCTTCCCGCCGCCGCGGAAGCGCTGACGGAACCAACACGAGCCAGTGGGAGGTGGCGCAGCCCCGCCCTGGCCCTGCCCCGCCCCCCGCTCGTCCCCTGCCTTGTTGTGTCCCGGGACTCTTCATGCCGTCCCCCAAGTCTTGGGTCTGGAGACCCTGGAGAAACCCCAAGCCCGTGCCAAGCGTTTCTGGCAACCGGTGTGTGCACGGTCATTCCGGACACTCGGAGCGGGGCGCGCACGGGCCGCAGCTGACACGCAGCTGGAACTGTTCTTGCGGGTGGGAGCGAAGAGCAGAGGGACAGCGGCCAGGGCCGGAACGACGGCCTGAGAAGGTGGGTGTCCTTGGGGCGGTAACGGGAGGCTTGGCTGGGAGCAGCCACGCGATGGTCCCGAGGTCCTGACAGGACCCATCCTGTGCGGCGTGAGGCGAAGACGGTGGGCTGAGGGAGGAGGCAGGAAGATCAGGGTGGCGGCTGCCGCCGTAGTCGAGGTGAGGGTCATTGGGCCGGAGTGCTGGCTCGGATGCCATTGGATTCTGGACATGTGTTTCTCAAAAAGTGACCACTGATCTTCCAGTGTGGACTGAGACGGGGTGAAAGGGAGGATTCAGGGATATCTCGAGGGTGTCCGTTCTTGGCAGCTGTGGGAATGGAAGCTCCATGACTGAGATGAGGAAGCTGGGGGTGTGAGTGACGCTGGTGGGAGACGTTCTGGAGAGCACTGACCGGATGCATTAAGTGAGCAGCCAAACACACAGGTCTGGGAATCTGGGGAGGGCTTCAGAAGGGAGACATCTAAATGCACCATGGCCACTGTGTGGGCCCAGGTGCGTGAGCTGTGGGTCACGGTTGTGAGGAACAGTCTTCTGGTTGCGCTGGCAAAGCTGGTTCTGGTGCCAGAACGTTGTGGGAGGAAGGGGGACCAGGACTGGGTACGTAGGTGACGGTGTGACTTCAGAGATGAGGGACGTGGCTGGCCACGGAGGGAGAGTGCGTCGGGGACGGGATACTCGGGCAGGTGGCCAGGGTTTCCAGCGGAAGAGTAGACGTGAGAGGGATCCAGAAGTTTAGGGGTCCTTAAGGCAAGATGAGGACACTCAGGCCTGTGCTGGTGGCGCTTCTCCACTCTGAACTCCACCAGGGTTTTGTGAGGACTTTGGTAGGACCTGGGGTGTTTCATCCTGGAGGAATAAGGTCGTGGGTGACGTGCTGACGTGATCACCCGTGAGCGACACTAAGCCTGGGGTAGGCCACCGAGGAGCCTTGCTTTGGATGAGGGCCAGGGGGACAGAGGAAGACTGTGATTGCTGAGGGGACAACAGGTGCAGCACACGTGGAGGAGAACCTTGTCTGGTGAAAGGTGGAGGAGCTCGTGGCCCGAGTGTAAGATCTCCTCCCACTCTTCTGCTGTTGGGAAGGTCTCCTGATCAAACAACCTTTTCATCAAAGGTGCATTTCCTGCTTTTCCCTTTGTATGGGTTTCAGTGCCCTACCAGCCCACAGAGTTACACATCCTCGTACGGGAACCGGGAGGCACCTCACCCTCTTGATCCTATGAAGCGTGCGTCCTACAGCTCCTGGTCGTTCACTCTTTTTCAGAGTGCCACCCCCATGTGGGCCTGTGTGGGGTGTGGTGTCCTCCTCTCCCAGGCTGTGAATTTCTGTGATGACTAAAGTGCTATCCAACTCATCTGTCCAGTGTTAGGTGTTCTGTGTTTAGCCATCCCCATAATCCTAAGAAGGGACTCCCGCCCTCCCCAGTGGGGTGAAGCAGAGGTGATTAAAATACCAGTAACATGTGGGGAGGCCAGGGAGGTTTCTGTGGTGTGGGACAGTGAGGTGTGGTGACCACAGGCATGTGGCTGTGGGGTCCAGTCTCAAGAATGATGTGTCCTTGGAGAGGGAGTATGCCTGATTGACGCCAGGGCCCTGGTTTTCAGCAGAATAACCCGGATGGCCAGGGAGATCCCTCTACGCCAGGTCCACAACTTAGATATATACTTGTCCACCTGCCTCTTCTTGTGTCAGCGGGACCCTGCGATCGGTGGGCCACGAGGAGACAGTGGTGCCGTGGCACCCAGGCACTGGGGCCTGGTTTCTCCTCTCGGTTGGGGAGATCAGGGGGAGGATGGGCATAGGGTAGATGTGGGTGGGAAAAGGGATATGGGTTCTTGGGAGAGGGGCTTTTTGTGGTTTCATCTGTCCCCATCCTGCCAGGGCAGGGTGACCTTTGAAGACGTGGCCGTATACTTCTCCTGGGAGGAATGGGGTCTCCTTGATGAGGCTCAGAGATGTCTGTACCAGGATGTGATGCTGGAGAACTTGGCACTTATAACCTCCTTGGGTAAGACCCTCAACCCCACCCCCGTGCCCTGAGCTAGTCTCTGCCCTTCCCTTTGTGCCCAGGAGCAGTCGGTCTTTACATAGGGACCATGAGCACTGCTTCC
Source organism: Mirounga leonina (assembly GCF_011800145.1). NCBI lineage: Eukaryota > Metazoa > Chordata > Mammalia > Carnivora > Phocidae > Mirounga > Mirounga leonina. Next base: position 2,727 of record NW_023270006.1, read on the forward strand.
TTCCCCAGTTCCTGGGGTAGGTGCTGTGGTTGGTAAGGCTGAGGTCAGTGCACTGCCCTCCTTCCTTGAGCAGCCCCAACACCAGCTTTCCTGCTGACTTTCAAGGAAGGGATCAGGGTCAGGAGTCTTGCAGTGAACCTAATGGATAACCCCTTACTTGCCCTCTCCCTGACCGGGTGACTTTGTCTCGATGCAAGATATCTGCATGCTCCACGTCTGCTTCCTTTCTCTACTGAGGCTTCCCTGTGCCTCCCTGCGCCAGGACTTGCTGTCTGTGACAAAGTTACTACATCTGTGGACCATGGGCTGTTCTCATGAGACCCTCTTCCCGACCTCTCTGGGAACTGTTTAGTTCTCTTTGCCATGGGCTGGCATGTGCTGAGTCGTTATGGGATACCGATGGCTACTCATCTGTCCTCTCCTTTCCTTAGCACTTGTATCATGAAGTTGCCATGCACTTGCTGATTGTGGGAGTGGGGTTGGATTGGAGAGCCCAGGGTGGTTCACAGTAGGTACACTGACCCACGCACAACACGACAGCCCGGAGGAAGCCAGGCCCTGCAAAGTGGTACCTGGAGGAAGATGATGTCAGTGCTGTGTTCAGATCAGACCAGAAGCCTCTTCTGTTTGACTGGTATTATGATGCCAGGGGCCACATTTCATTTCCGTCTTCTCTTCCCCTTTCTTGGCACTCTGCCGATTTGTCAACTCTGTTACTTGTCGCTTCTACTCTTACTTCTGGCCTGGGGTTAACATCACATCTCTGGGATCCACATCTCCCTCGTTTTTCTCACCATTCCACCTACAGCGCTTTGCACATTGGCCGCTCTACAGTACGTCGTGAGGTGTGCCGTGTTCTTAAGCAGTCCTGAACACCCCCTGCCAGGTTACAGTCCTATTTCCTTGGGTCTTGTCACTCCCTTCTGCACGGAAAAGGTGTGTCCATAGGAGATAAGTTCCTTTGGAAAGTTGTTTGCAGAGGAATGCATTGCAGACCGTTTCTCTTCTCTGTGTCACACCACGTGCTTGCATCCTTCTCCTCATGAGGCCTCTCCCATCCTGTGCTCCTTGTAGCCTGCTACTGCTAAGCAGCCCCAGCCTCCACGTGCGCCATCTCCCTGGTCCTGCAAACAATCCCAAGCACTGGTTCCTGGGTTTCTTAGACACACGTTTGTAGCTCGTAGAGTAGCTGCCCCCTCCCACCAAAGGCAGCGTGCACTTCACCAGCATTTCTTGCTTTCAGGTTGTAGGCATGGTGCGGAGGATGAGGAGGCACCCGAGCAGAAGGTTTCTGTACAAGGCGTGTCCCAGGTCAGGACTTTCAAGGCAGTCGTGTCTCCCCAGAAGGCCCATCCTTGTGAGGTGTGTGGCCACGACTTGAGAGACCTTTTGTTCTCCACCGAGCACCAGGCAACACTTTGTGGACAGAACCTCTACAAGACTGGGGCATGTGAGAAACAGTTGTGTTTTGATGCAAACCTTCAGCACCAGAAGGAGCACATTGGAGAGAAATGCTTCAGAAGCAACACGGGCAGAGCTGCTTTTGTGAAGGACTACAAATTGTGTGTGTCAGGGAAACCCTTTTCCTGCGGGGAGGTTGTCAGGGACATCTTGGCCACCTCGAGATTCTTCCAGCAGCAGGCCACACACAGCAGGGAGAAGTCTTACAGGACGACGGAGTATGGGGCATCCTCTCGTGGAAGGAAAGCGCAACGCAACTGGGGAGAAGGCACAGAGGACTTGACTTGCAAACACACGCTTGTTCACCACCAGAGAGACCTCGCTAGAGAGAGATGCTTCATGTGCAGTGAATGTGGGAAATCTTTTAGCAAAAGCTACAGCCTCAGTGACCACTGGAGAGTGCACACTGGGGAAAAGCCTTATGAGTGTGGGGAATGTGGGAAGTCCTTCAGGCAGAGCTCTAGCCTCATTCAGCACCGGAGAGTTCACACTGGAGCAAGGCCTCACGAGTGTGACGAATGTGGCAAACTATTTAGTAACAAGTCTAACCTCATTAAACATCAGAGAATTCACACTGGAGAACGGCCGTATGAGTGCAGCGAATGTGAGAAATCTTTTAGCCAAAGCTCCGCGCTGCTTCAACATCGGAGAGTTCACACTGGAGAAAGGCCTTATGAGTGCAGCGAATGTGGGAAATTCTTTACTTACAGTTCCAGTCTCCTCAAACACCAGAGAGTACATACTGGGTCAAGGCCTTATGAGTGCAGTGAATGTGGGAAATCCTTTACTCAAAACTACAGTCTCATTAAACACAGGAGAATTCACACTGGAGAAAGACCTTACGAGTGCAGCGAATGTGGGAAATCCTTTAGCCACAGTTCTAGCCTCATTAAGCACCGAAAAGTGCACTCTGGAGAAAGGCTTTAGGAGGACAGTGACTTTGGGAAACACTCACCTGTCTTCCATTTCAATGACCATTCACATATTCACACTGAAACAAAAAAACTTTATGAGTATTTGAACGTGGGATGTTCTTTACCTATGAGTCCAAGCTCCTAAAACACCACAGTGTCTCCGTAGATGAAGGCCTGTGAATGTGAAGAATGTGGGAAATGGCTAACCAAAGGCTAGCCCCATTGCTCTCCAGAGAACTCATGGTAGTGAAAGGCCTTACAGATGCAGTGAATATGAGAAAGCCTTCATCTGAAGGACTTTACCTCATAGGACTTCACAAATTTCAAATGGGAGAACTACCTTAAATGTGCAGGTATTTAATTGATGAATGTAACCACACAGGAGGAGATCCCTTAGGAAGGTGCCATCTGCCTGTGTTGAAGCTCATACATTCAAACATCTGCATAAATCCCAGATATGTGGCTGCTGCCTTGCAGTCTTTGAACCTGCCCAGGGGCCATGCCTCAGTGTCAGGGCAATTGCTGGATCACTAATGAATACCCTGAGCGCTTACTCCTTCCCCGTTTTTCCTCTCTGAGGAGAGGGCATGCATGTCACCCAGTTTTGTCCTGCAGGACTGCTGGTGATTTGAAAAGGTGGACGACAGGGGCGCCTGGGTGGCTCAGTCGTTAAGCGTCTGCCTTCGGCTCAGATCGTGGTCCTAGGGTCCTGGGATCGAGCCCCATGTCGGGCTCCCTGCTCAGCGGGAAGCCGGCTTCTCCCTCTCCCACTCCCCCTGCTTGTGTTCCCTCTCTCGCTGTCTCTCTCTCTCTCTACCAAAAAATGAATAAAATCTTAAAAAAAAAAAAAAGGTGGACATTTTTCAGGGATGTTATTATCCTCGTGAGACTCTGTGATGGCATTTCCCAGCCTCCAAATCACCAACCCGGGAACAGTCTGCCTCCTGTTGCTCTTGCTGTATGACAATAAAGATCTTATTGTTTAAGCCACCATTAATCTTGGGGATTCTGTTCAGTGTGTGTGTGTGTGTGTGTGTGTTGAAATTAACTGTTTGCGAGCAAGAAGGGGTGAACAGAGTTGTGTGCCTCAGAAGGGACCGTATGATGGCAGAAGATAACTCTCCAGTTTGGGCCTACTTTGCATGGCTGCTCAAAGCCTTTAAGGAAAGACTGGAGGGCTCTGTGGTCCTAATTTATACTTGGATGCCAAGTGTGGGGTCAGAGTTTCAACCCGAAGAGGGGGCAGTTGTTGGTTGTTGTTTTGACAACCTTCAGTGCTTCTGAGCGGCATGGTCTTGTTCTCTTGTTCACAGGGGATATTGATGGCATGGTACTCGGGGCTGGTGAAGGAAATCTCTTCCCCAGACCCAGCAGCAGAGCCAGGGGCCTTGATGTCCTGAATTCTGTAGAGTAACATCACTGGTTTTAAGATTATAAGGGCCAGGGGAATGATTGTTGGTACAGAAACCCTGAATTAATAGAGAGTGCAGGAGACCAGTGAACGAGTTGGAATGTACCTCTCACAGTGTTTAGGCACTAGGACTGTGAAGGACGAGCAGGTCGAGATATTCTCAGGACCTACACAAGGATGTATCTTGTGCAGCTGAGGGCCTGCCAGAAAAAAATAATCTAAAGGTTTTGTGGATTCCTTGTTCCCTCTGGGCTGTTCACCAAAGGCCATGGTTTTGCATGGTAGCAAAGCAAGGACAGAGACGGGAGAGATCTCTTAGTGCAGCCGAGAGGCCTTTTGTGACTCAGCCGGTATCCCTGTTGAATGAACTCGGAATACCTTCATTGCTCACCTATTTTTGCAGATGCCTTCTGATGAGGAGAAAGATGGTAGAGTCAGTATGGTGGCCAAACTTAATTTTCTGAGGCATAGGGAATCCAGACTTAATTTTAACCATATTTTTTTAAGTTTCAGTAAGGTACAAATGACATGCAATGTCCGTCATTAAATTGTGCAATTTGACATTTTGACTTTCACATAAACCCATGAAGCCATCAATCATGATAATAAACCTTTCCATCACCCCCACATTTACTTTTTGTCCTTTAATAATCTCCTCGAGGCATCCATTGACTTGCTTTTCATTATAGTAGATGAGTTAGCATTTTCTAGAATTTATACGATTGAAGTCTTAAAAGTGTTTCATCCTCCTTTTCCTTGTGTCCCCTCATGTGACATTTTTTAAAGTTTATCTGTGGTGCTTAAATGAGCAGTTCATTCTTTATATCTTTGAGAAGTAGGTTCTATCGATATAGCACTATTTATTTATGTATTCATCTCTTTATCGTTATTTTAATTGTTTCCAGTTTGGCGGGCTGCAAGTAAAACTGCTGCAGAAGGGGTGCCTGGGTTGTCTCTTGGGTTAAGCATTTGAAATCTTGATTTTAGCTCATGTCATGATCTCAGGGTTGTGAGATCAAGCCCAGTGAGCCCAGCATTGGACTCCACCATGGGTGTGGAGCCTGCTTAACATTCTCTCTCTCTCTCTCCCCCATCCTTCCCCCGCAACTGCCCCCCACTGCCCTGCCTGAGCATGCGCACTGATGCTTTCTGGATAAATAAATATAAATGAATGAATGAATGAATGAATGAATGAATGAATGAATGAATTGCAACAAGCCCAATAATCACTAAAACCCTTTCTTTAAAAAAAAATGCAAAATTTGGATACTGTTCTTCCTGTTGGTATGGTTCCTTTCTATTGTGTTAATACTTGAGTCATAGTGTAGGTGAAAGGTATGACCTCATAAAGGACACCAGATTTTCTTGGAAAATGATTATTCATTTTGTATTCCTACTAGCAGTGTATGGGAGTTCCAGGTCTCTGGTATCTTTGCTAATAGTGCGTATGGTTAGTCTTTTAAAATTTGAACCCTTTTTGTAAAATGTAGCAGTATCTCACTGTGGTCCTGGTTGCATTTCCCTGATGGTTCATGATGTTGAGCAAAGCTAGTGTACAAGAAATGTAGGGGGAGGTGGGGGGACGCCTGGGTGGCTCAGTTATTTAGCGTCTGCCTTTGGCTCAGGTTATGATCCCAGGGTCCTGGGATCAAGTCCTGCATTGGGCTCCTTGCTCAGTGAGGAGCTCTCTCTCTCTCTGTGACAAATAATTAAATTAAAAAAAAAAATCTTAAAAAAAAAAATGTAGGGGAGGCAGAGCATGAACAAATCAACAAGCCACATCTACACTGTAGCAAATTCTAACAGACAAAAGGCCTGGCAACCTCACCAAGTGAACAATAAAAACCAACAAGTGGTAAGTGGTACGTATAGGTTAATTAAAAGGCTCATAAGAAGGGCAGCTGGCTGGCTCAGTCTGTAGAGCATGGGACTCTTGATCTCAGGGTCATGAGTTCAAGACCCATGTTGAGCATGGAGCCTACTGAATTTAAAAAAAAAAGATGACTTGCAAGATTCACCTAATACTTGCCTATGGCTAAATTTCCCATCCTGATTGAAATCAATTTGTGCTAAATAACCATCATAGCTGATGAAACCCAGCACTTAAAGTGACTTTTCATAATTTCAAATATTTTTATTGTAAACAAGTTTTTGGAGTCATATAGGAGTGTTTCCATTTTATAAACACATTCTGAATGGGGTAGGTGTGAATGACATCATGTTTGGGATCATAAACAAACCACTAAGTGCATGGGGGTAGATGAAAGAATTGACCATAAAATGATAAATAATGACAGAATAACAATTTCCTAATAGTCTTTTCCATTTGGGGAATATATTTGAAAATGCCATTACAAAGGGTAGAATATGTCCTGTTCTGAGTAATTTCCTATGGCAAGAGGATAAATTACAAAGGGTAGAAGGAAACTTTTAATACCATAAGCATGTAAATTACAAAATGTTGGGTTTTAAATATTAGCAGCTTAAGTCAATTATGCCTGAATTAAACTGTTTAAAAAATATTGAAAACTTGTAACTTTCTGATCTTTTTATTTTTTTTAAAATATTTATTTATTTGAGAGACAGCACGAGCGGGGGGAGGGGCAGAGGGAGAAGTAGGCTCCACGTGGAGCAGGGAGCCCAGTGGGGGGCTCTGTCCCAGGGTCCTGGGATCACGACCTGAGCCAAAGCAGACTCTTAACCGACTGAGCCACCCAGGTGCCCCTTTCTGATATTTTTAAATAGACATTATTATTTTGTATATGTCCATATTATTCCATTTTATTTGATCTAATAAACAAATCTGCAAAGATTGAGATAGCCCTTTATAGCTTTAAAGTAGAAAGAAACAATTAGTATTGACTACAGAAAGTTGGAACACGAAAAAGGCTTAGAGATCCCAAGGCCCACTTCCTCCCTTTGCTGAAAATTAAATTAGGGCCCAGCTAAGGGAAGTTGCTTGCAGGGCTAGTTAGTGGCAGGATTGGAAGTAAAACCCAGGCTTACTAACGCTTGGCCAATGCGGTCCAATTATATATATATACATATATATATACGTATATATGTATATATATATATGATTTAAGGACTTTGTTTTCTTTTAGGGCAGTTTTAGGTTAATAAGAAAATGAAGAGGAAGGTAGCTATCTCCCATATATCCCTAGCCTGCACACATGCTGCGCCTCCTCCGTTATCAACATCCCCCACCAGAATGGTACCTTTGTTATAACTGAAAATCATTATCACCCAGAGCACATTGCACATATTAGGTGTGCACATTCTGAGTCTAGCAAATTCATAATAATATAATTACAGTATCACATAGATACTGTTTCACTGCCCTAAAAGTCCTCTGATTCCATTCCATCATCACTCCCTTGCTCACTCATTACTGGGGAACCACTGATCCTTTTAATCTCTCCATATCTTTGCTTTTTCTGGAACGCCACATACTTGGAATCATTCAGTATGAAGCCTCTTTAGATGGGCTATTTTCACTGAGTAATATGCACTTAAGGTTCTTCCACGGCTTTTCATGGCTTGATCATTTCCTTTTAGAGCTGAACAGTATTCCATTGTCTGCATGTATCACTGTTTATCCATTCACCCACTAAGGAGACATCTTGGTTGCCTCCAAGTTTTGGCAATTACGAATAAAGCTGCTAGAAACAATTGCGTGCAGATTTTTGCATGGCCCCAAGTTTTCAACTTCTCTGGTAAATACGAAGGAACACAATTGCCAGATATGGTAAGAGTAGGTTTAGTTTTGTAAGAAACTGCCCAAGCGTCTTCCAAAGTGGCTGTAGTGTTCTCACCACCAAGGAATGAGAGTTGGTGTTGTCCCCACATCCTCACCAGCTTATGCTGTTTTCAGTGTTCGAGTTTGGCCATTCTAATAGGTGTGTGGTGGCGTCTCGGTGAGGATTTTCGCACCTATGTTCATGAGAGATAGGGTCTAAAGTTTTCTTTACTTGCCATTGCTTTGTTTGGTTTGGGTGTTAGGGTAGTGCTTGGTTCTTAGGAGGTGGGGCTTACGCTCTGCCTCTACCCTCTGAAACCACCTGAGGTTGCTGGGTTCTGTTTTGGAGGGTTATTATTTATTCAATTTCTTTTGTTGCTTGCTTTCTTCTATTATCCCTATAATTGGTAGTTGACAGCTTTTGTGGTTTTTCCACAGTTGTGGAGTCTGCTTTTTTCAGGCCTTGCCATTTGTTTTTTCCTAGTTTCCCAGGTTTTTCTTTTCCCTTTATAAAGATTTTATTTATTTCTTCATGGGGGGCGGGCAGAGGGAGAAGCAGGCTCCCTGCTGAGCAGGGAGCCCGACAAGGGACCAGATCCCGCAACCCTGGGATCATGACCTGAGCCGAAGGCAGACACTTAAGCAACTGAGCCACCCAGGCGCCCTTCCCAGGTTTTTCTGAGAGAACTTCAAGTCAGATTCTTTTCTTAGCTATGTGTAGTCTGCTGATAAGCCCACCAAAGCATTCTTCATTTCTGTTAGTTTTTGATCTCCAACATTTGTTTTAGAATTCCCTTCTTGGTGCAATGCCTATTCTTGCATGCTGTCTACTTTATCCAGTACAGCCCTTAGCATCTTAATCACATTTGTTTTAAATTCCTAGTCTCATAATTCCACATCCCTGCCTTGTCTGAGTCTGGTTTGAAGGCTTGCTCAGTCTCTGCAAACCTTTTACATTTATTATGCCTTGTGATTTTGTCTTAAGGCCTATGGGTACTCAGTGACTGGAACTGGTATAGATTTGAGTGGTGTTAAGTGTGGGGAGAAGGGGACTGTTATATATCCATGACTAGGTATCAGTTTGTTTTGTTTGGTTTTATGACTGGAACAGTACTATGATTTCTTTTGCATTGTAATTTCCTCTTTAACCTTTGAGTTCTTTAGGGGTGAATTTTTAAAGTTTGTAAGCTTAAGAAGTTTTGCTTGTAGTGTAAAGTTTTATTTTCTTTTTTTTTTAAGATTTTATTTATTTATTTGACAGAGAGATAGAGAGAGAGTACAAGTAGGCAGAGAGGCAGGCAGAGGGAAAGGGAGAAGCAGGCTCTCTGCTGAGCAGGAAGCCTGATGTGGGGCTCGATCCCAGGACCCTGGGATCATGACCCAAGCCAAAGGCAGACGCTCAACTGACTGAGCCACCAAAGTTTTATTTTCTTTTATCAAAAAAAAAATGTATTGACATATAGGTCTCAGTCTTTCAGTGAGTTTGTGCTTCAGGACTGTGAACTTCACACAAGCCTTGTCAGCGTCCCCTCCACCTTGGTGGGGATAGGATAGATAAGAGTGCCTCAGAGCTGGCTGTTTCCCTTCCTTCTGTTCACCTAGGCTCTGGAAACCCGAGCAAGTTAGGTTCTGCTTAAATAGTGTGCATATTGGTTTAATATGATTGAGATCCATTTGTTGATGACAAAGATGAATCTGTTTTTAGAAGTGTTTTGACATCATCTCATCTGTTTTCACCAATAAGAACTGCATAGCTCAGCTGCTGAGAGGTCTTGCTGGAACTTATCAGTAAAAACATACGAAGAAGCAAGTATGGTAAAGGGGCATTTAGACCAAAGCTACCGAGAGCTGGTGAGGACCATCCGAGAGTGTTGGGTCTGGGCAAGGCAACCCTTTGCTTATCTAAATAGCTCTTCAAAGACCTTAGGGCATTAACTCCAGCAGTGGGGAATCCTGCACTGGCCCCGAAGGAGATCCTCTTGCACATTGAGACCGGCATCATCACACCCTAGGAACTTGTTCTGGCAACAGGGGACTTTTTCTTTCGGGCTGGCAGCTGGACATCAGCTATGGGTTGGCTAAACTGTCTCTGCAGAGTACCAACTCAAAAAAAGTTTTGCCTCAACTAAATTTCGACTTCATTCGTTTCATCTTCTTATGCCTGCTACAATAGTATGATTAATCTATCATTGATTTGGATGTTATTTTCTTTATTGGCTTATTAAGAAGTTATCTTGTATGCTATTAGCTTGTGAAATTCCCACTATGAATTTATGTGAAATAAATTGCTGGCAAAGACAAACGCAGTCTCTGAGCATTAATTTGCCCCAAATCAAAACAAATAAGGTTTGCTGCAGGGAGACTTTGTAGAGAACAGTGCTTTGGGGTATTTGAAAATGGTTTCTTTTGGGGAGTCTGGCTGGCTCAGTCAGGAGAGCATGAGGCTCTTAATCTCAGGGTTGTGAGTTCAAGCCCCATGTGGGACATAGACCTTACTTAAAATAAAATAAAAAACAGATAACATTTAAAAAAGAAGAAGAAGGTTTCTTTTCGCCTCTGGAAGCATAACAGATTTTTTTTTTTTTTTTTAAAGCAGAAACCAGTTTCTTTTTTTTTTTTTTTTTTGATTTTATTTATTTATTTGACAGAGAGGGAGGGACAGCACAAATAGGGGGAGCAGCAGAGGGAGAGGGAGAAGCAGACTCCCCGCCGAGCAGGGAGCCTGATGCGGGGCTCGATCCCAGGACCCTGAGACCATGACCCAAGCCGAAGGCAGCCGCTTAACCGACTGAGCCACCCAGGCGCCCTGGAAGCATAACAGATTTTTCTCCTGTCACAGGATATCACAGAATATTACGGGATATTCACTGTGAGAACCAGGTAGACCTCTAGGAGATAAAACTCCACAAATGTGTGGGAACTCTCCACAGGACTGGGTTCCCCTGGAGTTTTTATCTCTCAGATTTGTCCCCACTGAGACTTCAGCAATTTGTGACATACAGTTCAGTTTCCCTACTCCGGCACTGGCTCGCACTGGTTTCCACATGTGTGTTTCTGCTTCAGTACGTTGTGATTCTCTGTATTTGCTGGTGTCAATTTGGGGACAGTGGCTTTCCCTGTGACCACACTTCTTTTTGGAATCTAAGAATTTTTTTCAGCTTGTTCAGTTTTTTCCTTGTTGTTAGAATGGAGTGGCGACTTCCAGTTTCTTACATGTTGAACTGACACCAGAAGTACCTTCTTCTCCTTTTTATTTCAACCTTCTCAAAAAAATAAAATTACTGGGGTGCCTGGCTGGCTCAGTCAGTGGAGTGTGTGACTCTTCATCTTGGGGTCATGAGTTTGAGCCCCATATTGGGTGTAGAGATTAAAGATTGAATAAACAAAATTACTGACATAATGACACTGCTACGGGCCTGAATCTTTGAGTTCCCCCAAAATTCGTATGTTGAAATCCAAACCCACAAAGGTGATGGTATTAAGAGGTGGGGCCCTTGGGAGATGCTTAAGTTATAAGGTGGAGCCCTCATGAATGGGATTAGTGTCCTCATCATAAAAGAGGATGCAACAAATCAGCACCCCAAACGTGGCCCTCACCTGAGCACGCTGGTCCCCTGATCTCCAGCATGCAGTCTCCAGGAATTTAAGAAGCACATTTTTGTTGTGTATAAGCTACCCAGTCTGTGGTACTTTGCTTTAGCTGCCTGAAGAAACCCAAGGCACATTCTATCACTTCTCCTAGCTATTTTCAAACAAATAGAAGAAAGGAAAACACTGTGTAATGAAGCAAGGTGAAGACTTACCCCATCTTCCACTATTATTTTTCGTAGCCATTCTTGTTTGATCTGTCCTCACAAATACTAGTAGGTGATTTAGTCAAGACATTATACTTAATGCATAAGAATTTCCTGAGGATAAATTTTTGAAATGTAGGGCTACTTCATAACCCCAATAGCCATCACCCAACATATTTTTAAATATGACAAAACGTCATTAATGCTCCATTTTATCAATTTGACTCAAAAATGTTGTTTCTTGGGGTGCCTGGGTGGCTCAGTTGTTAAGCGTCTGCCTTCGGCTCAGGTCATGATCCCAGCGTCCTGGGATCGAGCCCCGCATCGGGCTCCCTGCTCGGCGGAGGCCTGCTTCTCCCTCTCCCACTCCCCCTGCTTGTGTTCCCTCTCTTGCTGTGTCTCTCTCTGTCAAATAAATAAAATCTTTTAAAAAAAATTTTGTTTCTGGGGCGCCTGGGTGGCTCAGTCGTTAAGCGTCTGCCTTCGGCTCAGGTCATGATCTCAGGGTCCTGGGATCGAGCCCTGCATCGGGCTCCCTGCTAAGCGGGAAGCCTGCTTCTCCCTCTCCCACTCCCCCTGCTTGTGTTCCCTCTCTCGCTATGTCTTTATCTGTCAGATGAATAAATAAAATCTTTAAAAAAAATTTTTTGTTTCTTAAGCCTTTTGTATTACAATTAGGATCCAGAATGTATCCTGACGCCCTACAGTAGCTGTCTCAAATGTCTGTTAACCCACAGGTCTCACTTGCCTTGTGATTATTTGTTGACGTTGCTGAGGCCTTTGTTCATTAGAGATTGCCACGTCCTGGGTGCTGCTTACTGAGTCTCTGACACTGTCCAACTGATCACCCTCACCCATAATCCTACACACTAACTAGTGAGGAGATGGGTGATGACGTTTGTCCCTGCAGGT
>NW_023270007.1:0-6593 GCF_011800145.1 Mirounga leonina
TGCACAAGGCCGTGAGTTTGGTTCTCTGAGGCCTAGAGGGACCCCAGGCTGGATGCTGACTCAGGCCCTGGGACTGTGGTGTCACCCTGACTCGTGGCAGCCACCCCAGAAGGCAGAACCTGCACCACCCAAGGTGGCCTCCCTCTGGCTGCCGGTCAGGCCAGGCTCTGGGAGCTCCTCTTTGGAGAGACCTGGGCTTGCACCTGTCCAGCACCATGAAGACCCTTGGGGGAGCCTGTCCCCCACACCATCCTTTGGGTGTGCCTGCCTGAGTTCATTCCTGGGTTTGGGCTCCCTGGGTCGCCGGGTCATGTGTCTCTGACCCAGGGTGGCTATGCTCTCAGCTCCCACAGCCCCGGGGCTTTCCCACTCAAAGCCCGGAGAATATAAAATGGGTCCAGACTTGGGGCGCCTGGGTGACTCAGTTGGCTAAGCGGCTGCCTTCGGCTCAGGTCATGATCCTGGAGCCCCAGGATCGAGTCCCACATCGGGCTCCCTGCTCGGCGGGGAGTCTGCTTCTCCCTCTGACCCTCCTCCTTCTATGCTCTCTGTCTCTCATTCTCTCTCTCTCAAATAAATAAAATCTTTAAAAAAAAAAAAAATGGGTCCAGACTTGAGCTACCTGCCCAAAGGCATATTCAGTGACATTCTCCTCTTCACACACACCACGACCAGAGGGCACTCGGGGCGAGCTGAACCACCTGCCCCTTGGAGGGGCCTCTGAGAAAACTGAGCCCCTTCCTGGTGTGTGCTCCCCAAGGGCCCTCCTCCCGCCTCACTGCCCCCAGGGCAGCTCAGTGACGGAAAGCCGCTCCAGCCCCAGCAGACCAGCGGTCCCTTCCACGTGGGGCCTCCGGCTGACCCCTCACCTGGGACCCCCTCCACCAGCAGCATTTGTCTCCGATAGTCTTCCTGGGGGGGGGGGTGCAGCTCCTCTGAGGAGCCTCTGCCCGTGGAAAGTTCTTACTGTAAAATTTTGTCGTCTGAGAGACACCCGCCCCCTGCCAGATACCCTTGGGGGCAGCTGAAAGAGTCCCTCTCGAGAGGTTTGTAGGTCCCTACGTGGTGTAGGGGCCACTTTTGAGGGCATCTCTGATCCACAGTGGGGCTCTCCGATTCCTGAGGTGCAGAAAATCTCAGAGCCGCAAACTGCTGAGAGAGAAAGAGGACCCCTCCCCCTCGGATGAGCTCGGGGTGAGGCCCAGAAGGCGAGGCTGGCAGGTGGGCAAAAAGCATGTGGACCAGCCCCTCCAGGCCACCGCAGCCACCAGCAGGGGCTGGTAAGGGATCTGGGGGTGACCCCACAAGAGGGTCATTGGGGAGTGCGGCTGGAGAGGTGGACCCCGGGCTTGGAGAGGACGGGGAGCCTGGGGCCTGCAGGCAGCTGGCCTGAGGCCTCCACCTGGAGCCCATCTCTTCGAAGGTCTGAGCAGGAGGATAGGCCACAGGGGTTCCAGGCAGGCGGGCCTGGGCGGGCAGCCCCTTCAGGGTGAAGCAAGTTGCCCAGTGGCAGTTCTGAGCAGAAGTGGGGAGGCTTGCGGCCCTGGGAACCAGCGGGTGCCCCCCAGCCGAGGGGCTTAGTGCCCCCAGGCCCTGTGCTCAGCGGGCATGCCCCCCTCCCAAGGCTGGCAGCATGGCAGGGGGGGGCTGGGAGAAGGGGTCCTGCACCCTGACAGCCCTTCCCCAGGCCCTCAGCCCAGCCTGGAGGGGGCTTCCTGGAGGAGGAAGAGAGGGGTCTAGGGGAAACTGAGGCTTGACTGCAGTTGGACAAGAGGGCTTCAGGGCAGGCAGTGTCCCATGTCCCCAGGAGTTGGCAGAGGGCCTAGCAGGAGACCAAGTCTCAGGGGACCCTGGGGATAGAGCTGGGGTCAGAAGTCAAACAGCGACCAGGACTCGAAGGGCAATTTCTAGACAGGAGAGTGTGCATGCCAACGGTGTGCCATTGGCCTGTGGTTGGAGACCAAAGATGTGAGGAAGCAAGAGACGGCCCTCACCCCGGCATGGGCACGGAGTCAGGTGCAGCCCAGGAAGGCTTCTTGGAGGATGCAGAGAGGGACATAGGACCCTGGGTGCTCTTGGGGGGACCATCACGAGAGGAGGGGCAGCGTGGGCACACAGAAGTGGGGCATCGTGGGGGGGTTAACAGTGCAGCAGTGGGGAGCAGGGGAGGGGAACAGGGTGGGGTTGGGAGAAGGGCTCCCAGCTGGAGCCGTGAGGCTTTGTGGAGACAGAAGGCAGTGTGGCTGCTCAGCGGCAGGGGTGGGGTGGGAGGTGGAATCAGGTTCCTGGTGTGGGGAGGGGTGCGGGGTGAACAGGACAGGACAAGCAGGCTGAGGGGTGGGGACAAGCCCTGTTCTGGCCAAGGTCACGGTACTTGTGAGTGACCACGAGCTACTGCGGGCGGAGGGATCCCGAGCGGGAGGTGGCCAGGGTGGACCTGGGGAAGAGGCTCCGTCCCCGGGGCCTCCCAGGCAGCCTGCGGGAGGCCGTCCGCCCTCGAGCCTCACAGTGGAGGGGCCTCAGCTGAGAAGGCCCCTGACTGCTGCACGTTCTCACGCCCCCGACCTTGCTCTCAGTTCCCCAGCATGCACCTGTCACGGCCTGGTATATAGAAAGCTAGATTTACCGAGTGACTGAGCAGTGCGGGGGTGCCCACACCCCCATCCGGAGGCGCCCCTGGGCGGAGGAAGGCCCTGAACAGCACAAGCCCTCGGGTCACACCGGGAGTCTGGGAGCCCAAGCTGCTCACATCACAAGTGGCCGGTTCTGCCCAGGCCTCGCCCTGTGCCAGCGAATCTTCCCGCGATGACTTTGCACCCTGCCACCCAAGGTCCACGCGGGGGCTGGGGGAATGGGGGCGGGGGGGGAGGGGGGGGGGGGGGGGGGGGCAGGGCGTTGGGGGCCGCACCGTTTCAGATGGTTGGATCCCTCCCTGGGGGGAGAGGTAGGAAGGGAAAGATACAGGCTCCTCTGAGTCCTTTTACAGCCCACGACTCCCCGCGACAGGCTGTCACCATCTGACTCATTCACTTATTCAACAGATGATAACTGAACGCCCAGAATGTACTGTCCCCCATCAGCTTGGGAAAGGAAGGAGGTGTGACCAAGGCGGGCTCTGTCCTAGGGGCTCAGCCTGGTAGGGAGACAGACTCAAAAATGAACAGTCTCTCCAAAGGGCAAGTGCCCCATGGAAACCGTCCGGTTCTGCCTGGGAGAATCAGGGCAGGACTCCTGGAGGAAGGGGCATCTGAGCTGGGGCTTGAAGCATAGGTAGGAGTTTGCCAGACTGCAGCCCACAGTGGAAACCGCATACAAAGGCGCGGAGCAGGGAAAGCTCCAGCCAGTGTCAGGAATGTGGTGTGCAAGGGCGGAGCCCAGGGGAGGGATGTATTTGCAAGGGGGAGCTTGGGCGGGGGGGCTCTCACACGGCCCACACAGCAGGGGGCAGTGGGCTGGTATCCTCATCAAATGCAAGGCTCTGGACTCAGGTTTTGCCTTTCGGTAGAAGGGAGCCTTGTGAGGTTTCAAAGCAGCAGGAGCAGGGTCTCGGCCACAGCAAGACAGCATCTGGTCTCCATCAGGCTCCAGCCTTCCAGACTCTGCAAGAGGCCTCAGCAACACTGTCCCATCCCCGCCTCTGCCCCGGCTCTGGCTCCCGCCCACACAGGCCCCAGCTGCCCCCGGCTCCTCCACCCTGATTCTCCGGGGTCCACTGGGGCCAGAGGGGCCAGGGAGGGGGAGGCTGGGGAGGTCCAGGGGCGTGGGAGACTTCAAGGGGCCCGTGGCCAAGCCACCTGGGCCACGGCTTGCTCCTCCCGTGGTCAGCCCGACTGTGGCCAAACCCCACAGGACCCCTCCTGCTCAGAGCCCGGCTCAGATCTGCGACTCCTCCACATGCTGTGTGGCCTTGGGCTGATTACTGGGCCGCTCTGGGCCTCGGTTTCCTGTAAAGTAGCTGTTGCTGCCTAGGGTTGTGATGCAGATTAGCAGAGCATCTCCTTGTAAAAGGCTGCTAATGGCGCGGGGGCAGGAATAGCAGTAAGAGACGGCAGAAATGTGAGGCAGCCCGAGAGCAGTGGGGTGCAGATCCTCAGGGTGCCCCGGGTAGGGCCAGTGGCAGGGAGGGGCCCGGGCCCTGCGGGCCAGACTCTGTCCTCAAGTTGGGTGCTCAGGGAAATGGTAGCTGGGACCGAAATCGGAGGAAGCCGGGGAGCAGGGCTGGAAGGGCCCCGGGAGGGAGGAATTTCAGGCCGAAGGACGCAGCTCCAGCGAGTGGAGCGAGCACGCGAAAGAGCCGGGGAACGAAGGCGCGCCGGGCACTGAGCCCAGCGGCCGGCCTCTCGGAAGACTTTGCGGCGGCAGCTCGGGGCGGTGCCCCCACGATGATTTCTTTGCCCACTGGCTGCAGCGTCCTCCTGTGCAGTCTGGCCCCATTCAGCGTTCTCTCACTCACAGGAGATTTCGAGAAGCCTGGAGTAACACAGACTTTGTCCTAGTTTTCTAGCAGCGCCGTGGTGCTCCGTGAGTGCGTGCTGAATGAATGAGTGAGTGAGTAGCCCGGCGGGAGCAGCGGTGAGCGGGCGTGTGCGGGCCGGCGACCGGCTCAGGACCTGGCTTGGGAGAACAGCCTCACCAAGACCTCCCTGCCTCCCCCGCCGCCTCCTCCCTCGGGGTCCCCACCAACCCCAGCAATGCCCAGCTGTGTCAGGCGGGCCCCGGCGGCCCCACCCTCTCAGCCTGACCAGCCTCAGCCCTGCCCTGCCCTTCCCCAGTGCCCCCTGCCCACATGTCAGAGCCGGGACTGGGAGCTAGGCCTGCCCCCGGCCGCAGGGCAGCGGCTAGCCATCTTCTTGCGGGGGGGGGGGGCGGGCCTGGGCCCCTCTGAGGGGCATAGCCAGCTGCGGGCTGAGTCTGGGGGCCCGGAAAGCTCTGCACCTCCCGGCCACAGCTCCAGGCCAGCCCTGCCCTTTGGAGGTAGCCTGGAGCGAGGAAGAAGGAGGGAAGCTTGAAAGCGGCCAGCCAAGGCGCAGCCGGCCACGATAGCAGGGATCAGAGGTGGGCTGAGCAGGATGGCAGGGGGCACCAACTGTGCCTGCCCCAGTTAGAACTGCAGTCAGCTGAAGTTAACCCCAGCCCAACAGTAGTGGCTCAAATAAGTGGATCCGCCTCTCCTATCAGAAGTCCAGAGCAGGCAGCCCAGCGCTAGTTTGGAAACTCCATGCCCCACCAAGGATCCTGTCTCCTCCTGCCCTCTTAATATGGGATTTTTTTTTCTTCCCTCTTGTCTCCAAGATGGCTGCTTTGCCTCCAACCATCACATCACCAAATAAAAAGGTCACATTGCGGTGGCAAAAGGGGTGACCGGTTCCGTGTCAGCTGAAAACAAGCGTTTCCTGTCGGCCCCACCCAGGGACTTACTCTGCGTTGGCAAGAAATGAGCCACATGACTCGAGGTTCTGGAGAGGGCCTCTGGGGATAGCGCGTGGCCACTTCAGTCAAAAGCAGGGCTTCAGTGGGGAAGCTGAGCAGGCAGCTGGCAGATCTGTAGAGGGAGACAATGCTACTCGAGGCGACGCCTTGGAGGCCCGCCTTCCCACCTCACTGGCTGGCCCTGTCGTCCCCGGCCCCACGGGCACCGTGCTCCCGTCACTGCTAGGACACCCCCTTCGCACTGGGTTTGCCAGCGTGGGTCTGTCCCCCGACTTGACGGTGAGCCCCTGAAGTCACCTCAGGACCCCCAGCCCCCACAGAGATGCCAGTGGCACTCAGGGACAATGATGATGCAGATGACAGGAGACCACCACACGTGGGGCTCTCTGTGGGCCCTGGGGACAGATGCCTGGGGCTCCGGGAGCCCGTCACTAGCTTCTCCCCACCTCAGCCACGTGGCTATCCCGGATGCCAACACAGGGGCACCACGGTCGCTAACACCATGTGGGGGCAGTTATATTGCGTCGCCCTATCGCGAGCAACCCACGAGTCCCCGCCTGTAGGAGCTCTGACCACAAAGGGGTTGTTTCTCCCTCAAGGACCACCTTGGTCGACAGCGTGAGGGGACAGCTGTGGGAAGGGAGCGTGGGGGAGCCATGGTGGGGGAGGATATGGGTATTTCCCTCCACCCCCCAGAGTTTTAAAGTCACTTGACGATTCTTCCACTCTGTCCTTGGCCACCCGTCCAGCCAAGGCTGAAATTATCCCCACCTATCAGCAGGCACCTTCAAAGGACCAGCTCGGGGCACCTGGCTGGCTCAGTCGGTTGGGTGTCTGCCTTCATTCAGCTCAGGTCATGGTCCCAGGGTCCTCAGCATCGGGCCGAGCCTGCTTCTCCCTCTCCCTCTGCCTGCCACTCTGCCTACTTGTGTGCGCGCTCCCTCTCTCCCTGTCGAATAAATAAATTGGACGGTGTTGTTTGTGTTACATTGTGTTACATTGTATTCTCTTTCCTTGGCTCAGTTCTTCCTCTTCTCGGGGTTCATTTCATGAAGCTAGCACTACCCTGGCACCAAAACTAGACAGACACAGTATAAGAAAGAAAGAGAGGAAGGAAGGAAGGAAGGAAGGAAGGAAGGAAGGAAGGAAGGAAGGAAGGAAGG
>NW_023270007.1:6603-18062 GCF_011800145.1 Mirounga leonina
AGGAAGGAAGGAAGGAAGGAAGGAAGGAAGGAAGGAAGGAAGGAAGGGTTATTTCTCCCTTTCAGTGTGTATGTCTTTTATGTATTTTTCTTGCCTTATTTCAGTGGCTAGAACTTCTAGTATTCCTGATCTTAGAAGGAAAACGTTTGGTCTTTTACCACTGGTATGATATGGGGTATAAGTTTCCTGTAGACTCTCTTTATCAGGTTGAAAGAGCTCCCCTCTGTTCCTATTTTTCTGAGTTTTTATCATAACCTGAGTGTTACATTTTCTCAACTATCTTTTCAGCATCAAGTGATATGATCCTGTGATTTATTTTCTTTAGCCTGTTAATATGGTGAATTACATTGTTTGATTTTCTTTTTTCTTTCTTTTTTTTTAGAGGGGGAGAGGGGCAGAGGGAGAGGAAGAGAGAACCCTCAAGCAAACTCCCTGCTGAGCATGGAGCCTGATTCGAGGCTCGATCTCATGACCCTGAGATTATGCATGACCTGAGCCCAAATCAAGGGTCGGATGCTTAACCAACTCAGCCACCCAGACACCCTCATTGGTTAATTGAAAAATACTGAGCCAGCCTCGCATCCCAGGAACAAGCCTCTTGGTCACAGTATATGATTATTTTTATACACTGCTGAATTCTATTTGTTATTATTTTGTTAGGGATTTTCACATGTATATTTGTGACAGACATTAATCTGTATTCCCCTTCCTTCCTTCCTTCCTTCCTTCCTTCCTTCCTTCCTTCCTTCCTTCCTTCCTCTCTTTCTTTCTTATACTGTGTCTGTCTAGTTTTGGTGCCAGGGTAGTGCTAGCTTCATGAAATGAACCCCAAGAAGACGAAGAACTGAGCCAAGGAAGGAGAATACAGTGTAACATGATGTAACACAAGGTAGCAGTGTGTGTGTGTGTGTGTGTGTGTGTGTGTGTGTGTGTGTGGGGGGGAGCTGTCCTGGGACAAGACAAATGGAAGCAGGGGCCTTTTGAAGAGAGGGAAGGGAAAGAGTAGGGGTCGTCAGAAGGGGGGCACTCGGGAGGACAGGGGTGCTGTGGGAGGGGGCACCACAGGAGGGGGCCCTGCACAATGGGGAAGAAGGGACACAGCAGGAGGGGTTGCATGAACAGGCTGGGAAGGCCTGACTCATCTCGGAGCTGAGGCAAGGACCAGAGCTGGAGCCTTGGGGGCGAGAGGGAGGGGGCATGCTGGAGTCTTGGGGCGGGTGACAGTGAGGATCAGGAGGTAAGGGTGGGGGGGGTCATTCCAACATACCCATGCCTCCCCCACCTGCCTTGGGGAGCCCACAGTCACGGAGCTGTGAGAGCAGCAGAAAATAGGGCCAAGGTGGAGGCTGTAGGTGGGTCCAGGAGGAGAGAAGGGGGAGAGCAGGAGCCTCACAGGTTGACGATCCCCCAGGGAAACCCCTCCAGGGAGGCCTGAGGTGCCTGAGGTTGGGGTTCCAGGAAGGCTTGTTGGGGCCAGGGTCGCTGTGGGCGAGGGCAAGCACGAACCATGGTTTTCTGCCCAAGATGAAATGCACCGGGGTCAAAGCTGGCACTTACCTCCTGCCCCAAGCCTTGGTCAAACCCAGGAAGCTGTTAGGACCGGGTCGGGGGAGACTCAGAGAAGCACACAGATACCGGGCAGAAGAAATGCTGAGACCAAGCTTGAAACAGACAGGGTGTCGCCCGTGCTCGACACTCCGTGTGTTCTGCGGACCAGCGGGCTCTGCACTGTGATGGGTTTCCACGAGCAGCCGCTAGCATAGCTGGGAAGTGGCTCAGAGGCCTCCCGGAAGGGTGGCAGCACGTCCTGCCGAATTCTCAGAGATGGGGTCGAGCCTCTTCCAGAGCGTGGAGCCCTCTGGGGTCCCTGGGGCTCCCTGGCTGGCTGACAGCGACCCCCCGGACTCGGCGCCCTCACGCAGCGGTCAGGCTCAGCAAACCAGCCCCTGCCCTCCCCGGGGCTGTCCCTGCCGGGGGCCTCGCTCCCCTGGGTGAGGTACACTGCACATGGCAACAGAGAGAGCATGAGCCACAAATGTGACTTACAATTTTCTAGTAGCCACAATAAAAAATCAAGAGAAATTCATTTTAATTATGCATTTTTTTAACCCAATATATCCAAAGCCTGACCCTGTGCAGGAAGCACTCCAGAAGGGGAGGGAGAGGGAGTCCTCAGGCAGGTGTGATCTATAGGACCAGGAAGGTCTTTGGTCAGGTGTCAGAGCGGGGGAGCAGGACGTGCTGGGGAGGCACAGCCCTGCTCTGGGAGCCTGCTCTGCTGGGGCCCAGGGCTCGATGTGGGTCAGACCCCCCTGAGCCTGCATCCCATCCCCAAGCACGCAGCCCTACTGGCTGGCCTGGTGGGGGCGCCGAGGCGGGGGACTGCGGGAAGGGAGGAGCTTGGAGGCTGGCAGCAGGCCGGCCTCTGCGGCTCTCCTCGGCTCTCCTCTCCCACCCACGGGGCTCATGGGGACTCCAGCTCGGAGCTCCCAGGCACTGTCAACACTGCAGCACGAGCCCAGTGCCTCAGCCCATCCCCGCCCCGGGGGGCCCCTCTCCCCTCGGCTCCCCTCCGTCCTCCGTGGTCTGGGTCCCAAGAGCAGCGGAGGGCTCTGGAGATGCCGGGGTGGCCCTACTGCTGCTGAGATGGGGACGCCAAAGGGGAGGAGAAAGCCCAGGGGACAGCAAGGCCTTGTGCCCAGTGAGCCCCCAGGGCCTGCAGCTCCGGGCACCCCGCACTGCTGGGGGGCTGAGGCCAGCACTAAGTCAGCTCCGCAAGCCACCTGAGGGAAAGGAGGGAGGCCCTGGAGTCGAAGGACAGGCGGAAGGAACGGGGCCGCGGGGGGCCAGGGCTTAAGTGAGGCCCCTGTGGGCCGTCCTGGGCCCTGGTGCCCGGCCAGGACGGAGGCACCCAGGAGGGGCGGCCGTGAGGAGCAGGGCCTTGGCAGTGATGGGGTCACACCCCTGCTGGGGAGGCTGGGGTAGCGCGCGGTGTGGGCTTCCCACAACCACCTCCCCCCTGCTCCTCCTACTCCAGGCCACGCACCCCAGGGGCCCTTCTCAGCCCCCGTCCACACCTCCCCCACCACACACGCGCACATGTGCACACCCCCTACCACACAAGCACACACACACAGGTGGTCCTGAAACTCATCCATCACGGATGCCATGGGTACCACAGCCTGGTTCCCATAGCAACACCTGGATGACGGGACAGGGGAGAAGAGTGGAAATGCAGAGAGACATTAAATAAAGAACAACAACTTCAAAACATGAGCATCTGGGGAGAAATAAGCGTGGAGGGATGGCCTTGAAGGCCGGCCAGGGGGAGCCAGAGGTGCCAGCTGACCTCAGGGGAGGCGTTGAGGTCTAGAGGCCCCAGACCCCAGGCCGCGTCCCCTCCTGCACCTCCCACCGAGAAGCCTCCTTCTGTGCCTCTGTTCCCACAGGTGCCTGTCTCCAGCCCAAAGAAGGACTTAGGATCCCAGCCCCAGGCAGTGGTGCGCATGGCCACGTCCCATCTGTTCTTGAGGGGGAGTCCTGCACAGCAGTGATTTACCCGCTCAAAGGAGCAAACCCAGTTAGGGTCTCCTCGGAGGCTTAGAGGAACAGCAGGAATACAGAGTTCCTGCCTGCCAAGGACAGGCTCCAGGAGATGTGGGGGTCTGAGTGGACCCCAAGCTCTTGCTTCATCCAGGGATCAGAGGAAAGCAGCGTCTGCTCCCCGAGGCCAGGTCCGAATCC
Organism: Mirounga leonina; assembly: GCF_011800145.1. Classification (NCBI taxonomy): domain Eukaryota; kingdom Metazoa; phylum Chordata; class Mammalia; order Carnivora; family Phocidae; genus Mirounga; species Mirounga leonina. Next base: position 10,348 of record NW_023270007.1, read on the forward strand.
TCACGGACAAGAACTCTTTGCACAAACAGTTTCACTGCACCTCATCCAGGCCTGGCCCTGTTTTGAAGGCCGTCAGGGCACAGGCGAGGCCTCAGTCTGCAACCCCAGCCACCGTCCTACCCCCGGGTCCCTCTGGCTGGGAGGTGTCAGAATTTCCTCTAAGGCCCTCCTGGCCTCTGTTAGGTGGGGCCGGTGTCTCCTGTAGTGGGAGAGCAGAGCCCCCCCCAGGGGTGGAATCAGAAGAGGTTCTCTGAGCGGCACAGCCAACGCCCACCCACTCCATGGTGGGGGTACCCCTCGTCCCCATTTCCCCTGAGTGTGAAGACAGACTGACATTTTCTGGCAGAATTGTACCAAGCACAGGGCAAAACAGAGACAAGATAATTACGAGGATAACAGAGGCTAAAAATAGCCTCCTTCACAGCCCAGACTTCTGCCATGGAAGACGCCAGACGAGCTAGCAGCAGGAGCTCAGGAGCCCAGGGCCCGCCGCGGAGGGGCAGCCCCCAGTGCACAGAAGGGCAAAGAGGGGGGCACAGGGCTGCCACGACGGTCTCTGTCTTCAGAGAGCGCCAAGCAGGTGCCAGGACAGGGAGGGCCACGGAGGGCCAGGGAGGGCCCACAGAGGTGACACCAAGGGTGGGCTGAAGGGTGGTGGCCATGGAGGGGAGGACAAGAGAGAGAAGGGCTTTGGAGGATGAAAAGAAGTCCGGCAGATGGGGTGGAGACTGGAGTCTCATGGGCAGCTCTGTGGCCCCGCCGAGACATCGAGAGAGGGAAGTGAGGTGGCAGCCCAGATGGCCTCAGAGGTCCCTGCTCTGACCCTCCTTCTAGAGCCATTTTGTTACTCTTGCAGTGAGGCGCTCACTCCCTCCTCAGGTTGCTGCTGTCCTTGGGGAACAGCCTCTGAGCGAGACCCCCGTCCTTTGGGCACCCTGAGCCAAGGCTTGTCCTGCTCTGAATGGGGCCGCGGCTCAGAGACGGGACTGTGGCTGGCAGCTAGCAGCTGCCACGGTCAAAGCCAAGCTCGGGACCCGGCCATGGACAGGGGAAGGGACTCAGAGAGGGACACCTGGCACCCCCAGCCCTTTCCAGGGCTGAGCCAAGGGGGCTGTGCTCAGAGGTCACTCGGCGGGGGGCCTGTGCCCAAGGTCCAGAACTCCTGCAAAGAGGCAGGTCGGAGGGAGGAGGCATTCTGGAGCAGTTCCAGGTGGACAGAGGTGGGCGGCAGGAGAGAGCGGGGGAGAGCTGGCAGGGGCAGGGGCCAATGGGAGAGAACAGGGGAGGAAGTTTTGCTTCTAAGGGATTCTGGAAGGACACAGTGGCTGGCAGGACGGGAGGGGCCAGAGGATGCTGGAGAGAGAGAAGGAGGCAGAGGTAGGGACAGAAGGGCAGGGGTAGAAGGAGGGGGACAGGGAGGTCTGCAAAAGGGGGGTGTGGGCGACGGCATGGCATGCCCCGGTAGCACTGTGGGGTGGTGGCCAGGACGGGGGGTGGGTCTGGAACTGGGGCTCTCTGCAGAGGCAGCGGGAGACACTGGGGAGCTGGGCCTTCCTCATCAGCTGTTTGGTTTCTTAAAGGCCTTTGTATTCCAGGATGAGGGTCTCCGGAAAACAAATCAGCACAAACGAGACAGAAAAGCAGACGCAGTGGGGCTGTAGGAGGAAGCATCTCAGAGGGCAGGAGTGAGCGGTGCCTGTGAGCAGTCAGAGCGAGCGAAGAGCCATCTGAAATTCTGGGAGAAACAGAACATAAGAAAGGAAATGTCATCACAGACCACACCCTGGGGGAAGAGCGCACACTGAGTCGGAAATCCACGGAGGGTGCCGGCCTCTAGGGAGAGGCAGGTGCGTGGCGGCTGGGGGGGGGGGGGGGGGGGGGGGGGGGGGGCGACTCCAGGGCAGGGTGGCGGCTGGGGGGGTGGTAGCTCTGGGGCGGGGTGGCTGAGGCTGGCACAGGGTTAGTGGCCGGCCCTGGGGCAGTTACAGAAGAAACACGGGACCTAAGCCAGCTTGCCCTGGGGCAGGGGCTGGGTGGGGGCATCCCGGCCCTTCCTAGGCCCCCAGCTGGGACTTGAGGGTCACCGTGGGGGGGGGGGCAGGGCCGGGGGGCCGGGGGGTAGCCTCACGCAGCGGCCACTGGGTGGGGGGGCCGGGGGGGGCAGAGAAAAGAGCGGGACTGGCCAGCAGTGGGGGGGGGTCCTGAGGGGCTTCAGGGGAGCCAACCCCACCCTGCCAGTGGCTTTGCTTCTGGAAAGGCCACCCCCACCCTGTGGTCCGGCTTCAGCGGCACCCTCAGGCCAAGCTGCCCCCAGGCGGCCCGGGGTCAGCACTGGGGTTACCGGGCCATCTGGGTAGGCCGGGTTTGGACTGGCTAAGAGGGGGAGGGTTTGGTGAGCAGGGGCGCCTGCGTGGGGCTACACAGGGCAGGAGAGGTGGGAAGACAGAGGATGGGGCCCAGGAAGGAACTCTTGCTGCCTGATGTCCTGCTTTCACTCTGGTGAGAGGTTCGGCCTGAGGTGGACCGAGACTCGAAGGAGGCTATTTGGTTCACCTGGTGACTCCCAGCCCCCTGGGACCTCAGTCCCCCATCCGTACAGGCAGCCGGGCAGCCTCCGAGGCCCCATTGCGGTGGGAAGTGAGGACCATGTGGGGCCTCCAGAGCCACCAGCTGGGGGGCTGGGTCTGCCTGGCCTCCGTCCTGGAAGAAACAGGCTAATGGAAAGTAGGGCGCTGGCTGGGAGCACCACAGCATGGGAAGGGGGTGCTCGGGGGTGCAGGGCAGCACCGCAGGGAGGAGAGGAAAAGCACAGGGAGCCTCACGGGGACAGGAGAGGTCAGCTGGATGGTGTTCCCCAGTCACTCAAGGGACACGCAGCTCTGAGCACAGGGATTGAAGGCCCCTTGGAGGGAGCTCAGCCGTCCTGGGGGCTGCACCCGGGACCAAGGGCTCAGAAGTCACTTTGGTCTTTAAATGAGTGCTGGAGCTCCAGATTACAAATCCCGAACCAAATTTTCTGATTCTAAGGGACACTTAGCAGTGCTACACGTGTGTAGCCCGTTGAAGGGGACTTTAATGTTTGGTCCCATTGATGTCTTCGAACCTTTTAAACTACATCCAGAAAATCCAACATATTCCACGGGGAATCTATTTTTTCAAACTTTGTGAAATTTCTAAATACTTAAAAATTATTATAAACTCGGGGCGCCTGGGTGGCTCAGTCGTTAAGCGTCTGCCTTCGGCTCAGGTCATGATCCTGGGGTCCTGGGATCGAGCCCCGCATCGGGCTCCCTGCTCAGCGGGAAGCCTGCTTCTCCCTCTCCCACTCCCCCTGCTTGTGTTCCCTCTCTCGCTGTGTCGCTCTCTGTCAAATAAATAAATAAAATCTTTAAAAAAAAGATTATAAACTCAATAAATTAGGCTAAAAAATATGGTGATTCTTAAGCTCTTTCCAATGTTCCAGTACTATACATAAAATTATATGGTTTCTACCTAAAGTCACAAGTCTACACCAGCGACCCCATTAGACACTTCATGTCAACATCATGAGCTTCTCCCTTATTCCTATCAGCCCACTTCTCCCCAGTAGGAAAATGCTTGAAATATGAAGCACATATAAATTCTTGACAAAAATGATAACATTTTGAGTTTGATTCTGTTAAATTTCTATGTTAATCCTAAATCCCCTTGAAGTTAAAAGTCCCTTATGGACTAGAAAGAGTCACAGCATCTGTGAAGTTATAACACCTGGGAACAATTCTCAAGAGCACCCTCACTTCTGATGCCAACTGCAGAGTCTGGGGTCCCCGAGACCCCGTCGGGTCCGCTGATTCTCTCGAAGGGTTCCCAGAACTCACGAGAGCTGTCATGCTCACAGTTACGGTTTATCACAGGGAAAGGACCCAGACTGCCATCAGCCAGGGGAGGGGGTGCCCAGAGCAGGGTCCAGGAGGGTCCCTACTGCCCTCTCCCCGTGGAGTCGCGGACCCCAAAGTGACAGCACATATGAGTGTTGCCAGCCGGGGAAGCCCCCAGCCTCGGTGTCCAAGGTCTTTATCCGGTTCCCGTCACGCAGACCTGGTCGGCTGCCCGCATGGCTGACCTCAGTCTCCAGCCCCTCCAGAGGGCGAGCTGATACCGTGTGGCCCAGAGCCTCAGGAGAACAAGGACACTGGACCCAGGATGTCCCCGGGCTCAGCGGTGACCTCCTAGCAGCTGAGGACAGAGGCCAGACCTCCCTGGGGCAAGGCGAAGTTCACATTACCCCCAAACAATTTTCCGTGTGGTCTTCTGCCCTCTGGCTGTCCACCAAAATCCTCTCTCCCTCCCTCCTACATGCAGCTAGATGTGGCCATGTGACTGCATGCCCTGGGGCTGGTGTGGGTGGCAGTGATGGGCCTCTTCCCTGGGCTTCTCTGAGCCTAAAGCCTGTGGTATGCCCTTCCTGTGTCTTTGCCCTTCCTCTGGCTTCAGCCAGCAGACAAGGACAGTGGCCTGGATGTGCCAGCGCACTTGCAAGGTCTGAATAAGCCCAGGAGCCCAGGCACCAGCCACATGCTCATGGGACTGCAAAGAAGCCGGTTTGTTGGGCCTCTTTGTTACAGCAGCTTGGCCTCACTCTGACTCATACACTTTCCCAAGCCCGTTTCTCAGGCTGGCCCTTGCGGCTTGCTTAACCCCCCAGGGCTAAGTGCTCACCCCCAACAGCACATTAAGGGGACATGCAAGACCTATGTCTCAGCTGAGCCTTGAAGGGACAATAGGGAGTAACACTCTGAGCACCTCCCCAGCCTGAGCCCCCTGCCCTCTGACCCTCATGCCAGCTCTATGTGCAGACCTGACCTTAGAGAAAAGGCAGCCCTGGGGCTTGAGCCCACATCCACATGGCTCAGAAGCCCCGCAGCAAGCTGGATCTGTAGGCTGAGCCCCCGCAGGGCTTCTGGACACCCTGTCTCCAGTTCCAGCTCTGATCCCCAAAGGGAGGCAAGCACGGCCCCGCCCTGTGCCTCAGTTTCCCCACGCGCTTGTTGAGAGGGGAGGCTGGGTAGTCTGTGATAATGGGCAGGCAAGACGGGGAGGAGTGAGTGAGGCCTGTTCTGGGAACATCCTGTTCCGTTCCTGGACGTGGCTGGGTCTGGGCCCCTGCAGCCCTCTCCACCCTGCCCTGCTCCTCCCTTGGCCTCGGCCTCTTCTCTGAGGACACAGAGATTCGGAGCTGCATCTCCAATTACATGAAGTGCTCAGATAGCCTGTCTCACAATCATCCAATTACAGGGAGTAGCTTTTTATTATTAAAAAGAAAAAGCACCTACAGCTTCCAGCTTTTGATGTGAGCTGGAGTGTTTCTCTGGGAGAGATCACTACCTCTCAGACGTCGCTGTGCGGCCCTGGCCTTCTGTTCCTGTCAATTTCCCTTCCCCATTCTTGTCAGAGCTTCCGTTATTTAAAAGAAATAAAAGGGAAGAGTAGGGAAGAGGCCACCTTTTCACCATGGAGGGCCTTGCTCAGGGCTGCCAGCCCCCCCCCCCCCCCCGCAGAGGTGACGACATTTCCTCGTGGCAGGTGGTTCTTTCTGCCCTCGCTCACTTCCTGCCTCCGCAGGTCTCCTCCCTGTGGCCCGGCAGGGCTCCGTCCTCCACAGGACCCTGCAGCAAGGCTCTAGCAGGGGCAGCCCTCCCCAGGCTGGCTATGCTCGCACTACCCACACCTGCCTTCGCCCCCTGGCCCGGCACCCCCTGGAGCAGAGCAGCCCCTCTGGAGGGGAGGACCTGTGCTGGGTAGGTGACCAGCATCTGCCCATGACTGGCATTTGTGGTGGTCAGTTTTACATGTCAGTCTCGCTAGGGAACCGTCCCCCGGTATTCAATCAAACCCTAATGCAGGTATTGCTTGGAAGGCCTTTTGCAGGTGTGACTGAAGCCCATAATCAGTTGACTTTACATAAGGATGATCACCGAGGTCATCTGGGTGGGCCTGGCTCAATCAGTTGACGGGCCCTAATTGCAGAGCTGAGCCATCGCCGGGAAAGAAGAAATCCCACAGCAGCTCGGCCTGAGTCCCGGAGGTCCAGCCTGACCCACAACTGAGCAAGCGAACTCCTCGTAACCAATGGCTCACTGTCCGCCTCCACTGGGCCTGCTTCTCCTTGATCACTGCCTGGTCCAAGGGTTTGAGCCCTCTCCAGTCTAGCTCTCCCTCTCTCTCAGGGGCCTTGGGACCTCACAGAGGCTGGTGAGGTTCCATGCCACCCACAGGGCACGAGATAGCCCTTGTCTCTTGGTTCTTGAACCCACACGTGGATTTATATTAGTGATGGTTTGCTCATTTGGCAGATGAGGAAACAGGCTTGGAGAGAACACATTTACGACCCAGGATTTGTCAGGGTCACCTCCCAGCAGGGATCTTGCCTTGCCTGGGTCCCCAGGGCTTGATGCTGGAGGAGGCCCCGAGGCAGAAGCCCTGGGCCTCCATGTGGGCTGAAGCTGGCGGAGGAGAGCTCTCAGGACACCCCCACGCCCCAGCGGGCAGTGGGCAGAGGATGCTGGGGGGCAGTCCTCAGCTTAGCCAGAAGGAGGTCTCCACCAGTCTCTCCCACCACTGGCTGCCTCAGGCGTGGAGGCCACAGGGCATGGGCTTCCATGAGCGGAGCCCCTAAGGCCCTACTGTCCTGAGGATCCAGGACCCTGACCAACTGGCCTGCGGGGTAATGGGGCTCCCTAGATCCCCAAAGACCCTTCAGTCTGCACTCGTGTGGCTTCTGGGGACCACCACCCTGAGCCACCTCCCTCCAGAGCTCCATGCCAGCCAACGAGAAACAACTGCACACACCGAGAAGTTCCACTGTTTTATTAACAAAATCTTACAAAAGAGTCTGTCTTCAGGTAAGGTGACAGGGGTACACACAGCCTGGCCCGACACTGAAGGCCTGACCTGCTGGGGACCGGGGCGGGGGGGGGGGGGCTGGTCACACCCTCTTGAGGACCCCAGGGCCTCCCTGCAGCCTATGCCAGCCTATGAGTATGGGTTATGGCTTATGTGCAAAAATAAAATCTGGGGGGGGGGGGCTGGCAGGGGTGCAGGATGGAGGGGCTGACAGAGTCACCTGCAGCCATCAGTCCCCTGAATGTGGGAACCCCCACTGGACAGGCAGAAAGGAGAACCCCCAGCCAGGGCCTGCTCGGGCTGCAGACACGAGTGGCCGGCCAGCACTGGGGCGTTGGTGCCGGGGGAGGTGGGGGTCTGGGCCCCGGCTATGGCGGGGCCTGGCAGAGAGCCTGCCTAAGCCCCAGGTGCAAGGCTTCTGGGGTCTCCTGGGGCTGGGCCTGGGGCTGCGGGCAGGGCTGGGGCTGGGGCCTCAGCCTCAGAGCTCCTGGAAAGCTCTGGCAAGAGAGGATGGCCGCCGTGCCGTGGGCAAGGGTTCCTGGGCTGGAGTGAGACAGGGCCCGAGGTAGCAGACCCCACCTCCAGCCACAGCGGCCGTGGGGGCAGGCAGGCTGGTGGTCAGCGGGGCAGGCCTAGTGGCAGGCCCTGGCCCTCACGCTGGCCCGTCTTCATCACCAGCTCTCTGCCGGGCCCACCCTCTCTGCAGCAACTCTGCGGACCTCAGCGTCTCCTTGTGTGGGCAGCTTGCAGGAGGAGAGGGAGGGGCAGGCCAGGCGCCGCAGCGAAAGCTCTGTGGGAGCCTTGAGACCTGAAAGAAAGACGGGGTGGGGGGG
>NW_023270008.1:0-11328 GCF_011800145.1 Mirounga leonina
AGGGTCCTGGAGGTCTGGGGGGGTAGGTGGAGGTAGGTCAGCATCCTGAAGGTCTGGGTGACGTAGGTTAGGGTCCTGGAGATCTGGGGGGGTAAGTTAGGGTCCTGGAGGTCTGGGGGGGTAGGTCAGGGTCCTGGAGGTCTGGGGGGGGTAGGTCAGGGTCCTGGAGGTCTGGGGGGGGTAGGTCAGGGTCCTGGAGGTCTGGGGGGCGGTAGGTCAGGGTCCTGGAGGTCTGGGGGGCGGTAGGTTAGGGTCCTGGAGGTTTGGGGGAGTAGGTTAGGGTCCTGGAGAACAGAGAACTCTCACCCCCTCTCGTGTCTTGTTGGCACGTGCACGTGAGGGGCAGAACCATCCCTGCATGTGTCAGTGGCCAGGCCTCAGGCACAGAAGGGGCGGGCGTGAGCCCACGTGTCCACGCCCGCATGGTGAGCGCGAGCACTTGACAGGTTGACATTTATCCCCATGTGTCCTGTGTCCTGGTTGAAGGTGTACTACGCTTTGCCGGACAGTCGGATATTGGTCTGTGCGCCCTCCAACAGTGCGGCCGACCTCGTGTGTCTGCGGCTGCATGAGAGCCAGGTGCTGCGGCCCGGCGCCATGGTCCGTGTAAACGCCACCTGCAGGTTTGAGGAGGTGAGCCGTCAACAGCCAGCTGGGATAGAAAAGTCCTGCCCACCCCCGCCTAGCTTTAACTACATTCTCCTTCCTCTGTGAGACGGGCATTCTCAGTGGTTTTTTGTCAGAGCGGGGGAGGGGCAGAGGTAGGGAGAGAATTGGAAGCAGACTCCGTGCCCGGTGCTGAGCCCGATGCGGGGCTCGATGTCAGAACCGTGAGATCATGACCCGAGCCGAAATCAGGAGTCGGAGGCTTAGCTGACTGAGCCACCCAGGCTCCCCTGGCATTCTCCGCTTTATTAAATCCTGGCGCTCCTCCCCTATTTACACCGAAATGTGTTGTTCTTTCTGGGTTCTGTTTTATTGATTTATCTGTAAATACCTCTTTAGGAGAATTAGAAGTTCTTGGTTTGGTTAACAAAAGAAACTGAATCTAGGAAATGTATACAGTTGTCTGGGGGAAGGATCTGCAGGATTTTGTGTTCTGGTCATGGCCGTAGAGTCTGCAGAATGTGGACGAAGTTGACAGGAAAATGTAAAATATTCTAGTTCAAGAAAACAGTCTTAAGTCATTACTTAGTCATAACTAAGAAGTGGGAGTAGGACGTTATCTTTTAGAATGCTTTTCAGCTTTGTGACTGTGTCCAATTTAAAGAAACAATGTTTTGAGAAGTAAGCTGGCCCCATCCTCCCTTCCAGACAGTCACTGACGCCATCAAGCAGTACTGCAAAGATGGGGAAGATATATGGAAGGCCTCGCGCTTCAGGATCATCATCACGACGTGCAGCAGTGCGGGGCTGTTTTACCAGATAGGAGTGAGGTAGGCACGGCACGGCTCGGGGTGCTGGGGCCCACAGAAATAGTGTCTCTGTCCTCATGGAGCTTCCGTGTGGGGCAGGATACGAGAACATGGGCTGGGGGGAGGGAAGACCCCAGAGGATGAGGAAGGAGCCCACAGCAGCAGCTGGGAGGCCGACGGGCAGCTGGGGCTGCACAAAGCTGAGAAGGTGTAAACACGGAACAATGTGGACTCATGAAAATAACTAAATAACTGACTTATTAAAAATTGAGAAGTGCTTATATTCTAAGAAAGATACATAGTGTGGAGTTTCTTCAGCAGGAATTGGGACATGAGGTAGGAAAGGAAGATGGAAGCATGCGATTTCCTCATCTTCCATACGGAGGGATCTGGGGGTGTCGTGGTAGGGTTGTAACCTGACTCCTGGTGGAAAGACAAAAGGTGGGGACCCAGAGCTGCTTCACTGCACACCAGCGGGCTCTGATGGGGTCCCTGTCGGGCTCAGTCCAGAGTTTGTCCTGTCACCAGCAGTTCTGGGGCTTCCGGCACGGTGTCCCTGCGGCAGATCTTTTCTCTGGGCTTCCAGTGGGGCAGGGGCTGCCCGGGGCCCAGAGCACATGCTCAGCACTCTCTCCTGGACCCCTGGGGGTCTGGAGCACTGGGGTATCGTCCTAGCTCAGAGCATGCTGGAGAGCACAAGTCAGGGAGGGTAGCAACCACCATGTGGGGGCGTCGCTCAGCTTGACCAGCTCACCCTGTTCTCACATCTGCCATGTTGGGGAAACTGAGGCACTGAGGCACAGAGGCAGTGCCGCCTGCCCAGGATCACTTGGTTTGTGGGCAGTGGAGCTGTGTTCCAGCCGGGCCTCAAACAGGTGTGGGGAGCATCTGCTCTGATGTGAGTCTCATTAGTTTGCTCATTCCCACCCCTCATCCTGTTTGCCTCTGGATCCACGTAAACACCGACGTGTACAGAGCCCCAGGCGCTGGTGGCCTGGAGTTGGTCCAGACCAGGTGAGCCCCACCTTCCTGGGCCAGCCCGCCAGGTGCGGCTGCAGAAGTGGCCATGCAGTGTGTGTTGGCTGTTGCTTGCCAAGACACTTGGACAGAAATGACCATGGAGAACATCTTTGGTCTAGAGTCGGACATTTTACACACGTGTTTGTGGACGAAGCAGGACAGGCGAGTGAGCCGGAATGCCTTATTCCACTGGGGCTGGTTTCAGATGCCAACGGCCAGGTAAGGCCTGTTTGCTATGTGGTCTCCTCCCATTTTTCCTGCACTGGTGGGTGCTCTGGACGCCCGACCTCAGTCTCTGCACAGGACAAGCCCAGGGTGACAGGCTCAGGTGCAGTGCCAAGGACCCTGAGGCTCTGAGGCGGGGGCCTTGTGTTTGGCCACATACTTCATTGCTTGTGCACAGGGAAGAAAGGGTTGCTCTGTCTTTGGATTCGCTTCTAAAACAGCACTAAGAGCTGTGCGGCAGGGCAGGGACATCCAGGCATTGCCCTGGCTCGCTGCCCAGGACCTGACCACTCTGCCCCCTTCCACTGCCCCTCGGTGCTCAGCCCAGTTAGCCGAGGCTGATGCTTTGGCTCTTTTCTTGCTCACACCTGCTGCCTCCTCCAGTACTCACCCTGGGACCGACCTGTTAGCCTGCTCTCTGCACCTGTATATACTCACCCGAGAAGGGACCTTTCCAGCTTCTCCTGGTCCCCCAGACACCTGCCTCCTCCCATCGCGATTGTCAGGTGCAGGGGCTGCACAGAGACAGAGCAGGGAGCAGACATAGTTTAGCTGCTGCATGGGCCGGGGGGTGACAGGGTGGGCGGGAAAAGGGCAGTGTCCAGGAGGAAGGGCAGAGTACTTCCAGAAGACTGGGGCAGAGGCTGCCCAGCCAGTTTGTTCCTTCACATCCCCCACTGCTCTTGTCTGAGTCTCTGCTCCCTCACTCAGGCAGCCATGCCGCCTCCCCGTCTTCTGCAGCTCAGGTGATTGTGGGGGCCCGCTGCCTCCCACCTTATACTCAGGGAGCCTCGGTTGGCCATCAGAGGGCGGGAGGCCAGGCCGTTGCATGCATGGTGCCCCCACACCTGTTTCCTGAGCCTCCCTGGGCTGTGGTGGTGAGTGTGGGTGACTGTTCTAGTGGGGCTGCCCGTCTGTGTGCCACAGATTGTCCTTGCCGGAGACCCCATGCAGCTCGGACCTGTCATTAAGTCCAGACTCGCCATGGCCTATGGGCTGAATGTGTCTATGTTGGAAAGACTGATGTCCCGGCCAGCGTATCTGAGGGACGAAGACGCTTTTGGTGCTTGTGGTGCCTACAACCCCTTGTTGGTAAGCACAGACTCCTCGTGGCCCCTGGCTCCTCGTGGAGTCCCACCGCGGTCCCTGTAGCAGCGGGCTCCGCTCCATGCGTGCACTGAGCCGCACCCCGGGGAGCAGAGGAGGCCGACAGCTCACAGTCCCCCTCCCATCTCAGAGGGGACTTTGGCCAGCACACCTGTCCCAGCCACTCAGACGGGCGCTTCACGGCCCCAGAGGGATCCACAGTTCCAGGCAGTCCCATCCAAGGCTGATGGTGGAGGTTCTGTGGGGCCAAACACAGTATGAGTGAAATCTGGATTAACGTGGGAAAATGGGAAAGAGCCCTGTAACTTCTCATCTGAAAGACAAGGCCACGTGTCCCCCTGTGGAGCTAGTCTGCTGGTTAACCTGCAGATTCCCTCAGCCCAACTGGGACTGCTCTGAGGGATGGGCCTTGCAGTCTGCAGTTTAGCCCACCGCCCCGCCTCCCAGCACACTGGAGCTCGGGAACCTTGGGTTGCTGGGATCGCTCATTAAGATGAGCCAAGTAGTGTGTTCTCGAATGCCTACGGCATGAAAACAAGGACAGTTCCTTCTAAACTTTAACAGTGAACAGAAACGAGATGCAGTGATGCTGCACAGATTTTCCTGGAAATGGCTTGAGACCCACGCCAGGCTGTTGGTCATCAGGGCTTTTACCCCCTGGAGAATAGAGAAGGCAGGAGAGCATGTGGGGGGTGGGGGTGCTGGGGAGCCCTGGACCTTCGGGAGGTACTGAGGACCGTGGCCCAGACTGGGCAGCAGAGAGCCCCATGCCTGTGGGAGACACCTCCGTGTCCCCAGCATTCATGTCCCCAAGGCTGACAGGCAGCTGGAGGAAGGGGAGGCCTCCAGCCAGGGTCGGATGGCAGAGCTGCCTCGGCCTGAGTACACTGCACCTCCTTTCTCCCCAGAGGCCCTTGAAGCTACAGCAAGTGTCTGGGGGCAGGGCTCTCTTCTGGCACCCTATAGGCTGACGGAAGGCCTGGCTTGAGGGAGGGAGAAGCTGAGATGCCAAATTGAGTTTGGGGTTTTGGTTAGCATCTTGGAGATTGGACACGCTGTAACAACTGAGTTGACGTTGGCTGCCATCAGGTAGCAGAAAAGTCCTGGGGCCTCCCGTGTCCTCCCCGCAGGAACAAGGGAGGGCGCCTTGTACTGAATGACACCCCGGGCCAGTCGGAGGCAGAACATAGGTGGTTCTTGCTCCCTGCACTGGTGACGTCACCGCAGCCCTCCACAAGGTCCCGGAGCTGGCTGTGGGTCCGGGGTATGTGCCCTTAGCCCCCGTGGCCTCACAGCCCAGGCGCCAATGGCTGCCTGCGGCCGAGCTGAGACAAGGCTTCGTGGGTTCATGTAAAGGCCAGGGCTGTGAGCCAGTGAGTGCAGAGTGAAGCGTGCAGCCCGGCACACAGCCAGCCCCCCTGCCCCCAAGGAAGACCATCTGAGCAGCCCCCTCTCCGTCTGTTTGCCTGACGTTCACGTCTTCTGTTGAAACACAGAGCTTTGAGCCTGCCCGCGGGTTCGGAGGAGCTGGCTCCGGAGCACTTTCTCCTCAGCAAACCCGTTGTTCTCAGGAGCTGGGCAGTCCGAATGCATCTTGCGGGGGAAGAGTTCTGTCAGGGACATGCAGTCCAGTCAGGTGGTGGGCATTAAAATCCCTGGGCTAGAGGAAATGTGTTTCATCCCTGGCGTCAGTGAGGAGCCCAGTGGCGGTTAGGGCACCCTGGTGGCCGGCGGGGAGACACCGAGCATGCGTCGGCCTCGCTGTCGGGCCCCAGCTGCAGCCCTCACCACTGCAGGGACCGCCAGGCATTGTGCAAAGCACATGGATGCTAGCAGGCCGCCTCCCCTCCCAGCAGCTGCCCTACCACCTGAGTTGCCCAGGAGCCTCCCCTCCATCTGTGCTGGACCAGGGCAAGTAGGGCAGTGACGGTGGATGGATGCACGGACGGTGCCTTTCTGGAGGCCGTGGTTGTGCCCAGGGACAGGGAAGTCACAAAAAGGGGGGGGGGTTGGGTCAGGAAGTCTTGAGCCAAACAAGACAAGGGGGTGGGGGCGGCAGCGGCGGGGAGCGGGGCGAGAAAGGCGAGTCAGACTGTAGAGCCTCAGCATTTTCCAACCTGCAGAGCAGGAAGCACCTGTCTAAGGGGAAGGGTACCTGCAGCTCCCTGGAGAATGCAACGGGCCCCCAGGGCCTACAGATGGGGGAGTGGGACAGAGCTCCCTCCCTGGGCACCAAGACCCCAATTCCAGCCTGTGGGATTCTGCCCGCGCCAGCTCTTCTGAGGTGACCCATCCAGGTGGCCCTGAGACAGCCAAGGCTGGATTCAGGGCCATGGTCAGGAGGATTTATCAAACTGACAGGGACACAGGATGGACAAAGGGTAGGTTCAGGCTGGAACAGGGACACGTGTGGCTCTCATCCCGCTGTGGAGTGAGAGGATTCACTCTCCGACATCCAGCAGACAGTGTGCCTGCAGCAGTGACTCCGGGGCTAGGAGCAGCCCTTCCTGGGCCTGGACTAATCCTGCTGGGGCCCCGTGGTACCGTCAGGGAGGCCCAGGGCAGTCTGAACACAGAGCAGTGTCCTTTGCTCAACCTGCCGAGAGCCTGGCTGCCAAGTCCCCCCAAGCACAAGCAGCTGCCGCCTCCCGGGCAGCACCCGCCTGCCCTCGGTCCAGTCCATGGCCACAGACTCGCCCTCCTCCATTGCCATCCCTTTTCCCTGACCATGGGATGGCATGGCCAGAGACCCTTTTCCGGGGGCTGGGGACACGGGTGAGGAAGGTAGGAGGATGCTTTTCAGGGTGCCTCCAAGACTGCAGGGCAGAGCGGGGCCTGGAGGTGGAAGCAGCCTGCAGAAGCTGAGGGGGGAGAGCCCAGAGAGGCGCACGGTGGCCTGCCGTCCTTGCAGCTGCCTCCTCGCCTGGCTGTAAGCCCTCCCTGTTCATCACCTGCTCCGTCAGGACCACCACCGGGCAGCTCAGCTCAGGCAGTCAGCCACTCCTCATCTTAGTCCCCCAGCCAAAGCCCCATGATCAAGCGGAGGCTGCATGTCCACCCAGAGCCAGCCCTGTCATCTGCTCCGGGTCACAGGTCACCTACAAATCAGGGCCTCTCTCTAAGACCTGCACCCTCCCTGGCTCTGAAAAGCCAAGACCTGCTGATGGCATGTACTTTTCTTGTAGGGGGTCCTTTTAAGTCATGCTCACCTGTTTACCCTCTTAGTGAAATTTGTATTTTCTTACAAGGTCTTAAAGGGAACAGTTTAGGGGCACCTGGGTGGCTCAGTCGTTAAGCGTCTGCCTTCGGCTCAGGTCATGATCCCAGGGTCCTGGGATTGAGCCCCGCATAGGGCTCCCTGCTCCACAAGAAGCCTGCTTCTCCCTCTCCCACTGTGCACGCACTTGCTTTCGCTCCCCCCCATTCTCTCTCTCTCTCTCTCCCTCCCTCCCTCCCTCCCTCTCTCTCTCTCTCTCTCTCTCTCTCTCTCTCTCTCGTAAAGTAGAATCCTAAAGCGGGGCACAGCAGGGGGGACAGAGGGACAGGCCCTGTCCTAAATCCTCTCAAGAAAGGGCTGCTCTGACCTGAGTGTCCACTGATAAATGAATGGATAAAGAAGCTGTGGTATATACACAATGGAGTATTACTCAGCCATCAAAAAGAGTGAAATCTTGCCATTTGCAATGACGTGGATGGATCTAGAGGGTATAATGCTAAGTGAAATAGTTAAAGACGAATACCGTATGATTTCACCCATATGTGGAATTTAAGAAACACAATGAAGAGACAAACGGCTCTTAAATACAGAGAACACACTGATGGTCACCAGAGGGGAGGAGGGTGGGGGATGGGGAAAACAGTGCCGGGGATGGAGAGTTCACGTATCCTGAGCAACGTGCAGAATTGCTGAATTGTTATATCGCACACCTGAAACCCATGTAACACTGTAGGTTGTATTTCGATTAAGAAACCAAATCTCTGGGGTGCCTGGGTGGCTCAGTCGTTAAGCGTCTGCCTTCGGCTCAGGGCCTGATCCCAGGGTCCTGGGATCGAGTCCCGCATCGGCCTCCCTGCTCAGCAGGAAGCCTGCTTCCCCCTCTCCCACTCCCCCTGCTTGGGTTCCCTCTCTCACTGTGTCTCTCTCTGTCAAATAAATAAATAAAATCTTTAAAAAAAAAAAGAAACCAAATCTCTTGTTCAGAAAGTCGTTGGAGGTGCAGGAGTTCTTCCTAGAAGGGGCACAGGGAGAGCTGGGGCTGTGATCTGAGGTGGGGCTCAGCATCTTTCTCCTGCACAGCAGCGCAGCATGCGTGTGCCGGCTCGGCCCTGGACCTGCCACCAGCCCTCTCCCTGCAGGTTACGAAGCTCGTGAAGAACTACAGGTCGCACCCAGCTCTGCTGGCACTGCCGTCCAGGCTGTTCTACCACAGAGAGCTGGAAGTCTGCGCGGACCCCAAGGGGGTGACCTCCCTGCTGGGCTGGGAAAAGTTACCAAAGAAAGGCTTCCCCCTCATCTTCCACGGCGTGAGGGTGAGTTGTGCACCGAGGGCGGTCCAGAAGGACGTGGCTCAGCTCCAGCGGCTGTTTGTGGGTTTATGCGTGTTCGTTGTGTATGTTTCACTCAGTTCAGTTGTCTGCGAAGCATTAACGGGTCGCTGGTGGGCTGATGGCCATGCTGGTGCTGAACGGTAAGAGCACTCGTGCCCTGCCAGACCGGCCTGTCAGCCACCCAGCTGTTCTGTATACAGAACAGACCCCAGAGGGTGCCAGCCACGTGGGCATCGGAGGGTGACACCGCAAAGGAGTTTACGGGGAGGGTATTAAAGATGTCGTGTAACAGTGGGAGGCTGGGTACCAGGAGCTCCCATGCCCACCAGGAGGCGCCACACACCTCAAGTGTCGATGAACGGATACGGAGTGGGGAGAGCCTCCGCCTCACTCACCATGGCCTCACCGGACGGGGGTCCCCCAGTAGGAAAGCGCTAGATGCTCAGTACCCCAAAAAACGACAAGTGTGCCCGAAAATCAGTTTGTATTGGAATTTGGTGGTTAGAACCAGAGTCATCTTTTGCATTAACCACCCCAGTTCTCATCCAGAACTGGGGCTGCACCCAGGCCCTGGGACAGGAGGAGCTAGTGCTGGGTGCCCCTGGGGTGGCGTCTGCCCTTTCCGCCACGCAGCCTGCGTTCGGGTGCGTGAGCCCCAGCGACAGCAGCGCTGGCTCGTACCTCCGGATTTGCCTGCCCCCTCAGAGGTGGATGGGGAGGTAGAGGCCATGTTCAGGTGTGGCTGTGGAGGGCCTGCCTTTTGGACAAAGGAGAATTCAAGGCAAGGGGGTCCTGTGGTGAGACCAGCAGCTCCCAACTTGGAACGCTCAGCACAGGCCTCTGTCGGCTGTGCCTTCTCCCGGCCTTGTGTCTGTTCTCCCTCCCTCCCTCTCTCCCTGCTCTATCCATCCTCAGAAGCTTCCCTGTATATCAGAAAAACAACTGAGAAGCTGCAGCAGGGGATCAGCGATCTCTGCCATTACCTAGAAGTCAGCCTAAGGCGAGGTAAGCAGCGTTCCTGCAGAGTCAGAAGGCTTAACCTGAGTGCACGAAGCGAGACAGGCACATGATGTCCGTGAACAGAGACCAGTGTTGTTCTGCCCATATTAATTCATACATTTAATGCAATCTACATAGAAGCCACAGTGGGTTTTTTCATGAGAGAGTGATTATAAATGTGCAAATGTGTTTTAAGTGTACAGAAAGTGTTTGTAGAAGAATGAGATACAAAGCCAGCTAGATAACATACTACAAACTATAGCAAATAAAAGCATCCTTTCATAGATTCAAAAAAAAACCCCATAGGTCAATGGAACAAAGTCCAGAAACATTTATTTATTTAGTAAGGATTTTTTAAGGGCCAATTGTGTCCCAGACTCCACTCTATGCCCTGAGTATAAAGTGGGGACAAGGCCTCTGGGGCTGGGTTGCAGAGAACACGGTCTACTCCCTTCATTGGAGCAAGAAGGGTTTTATCACCAGTTTAATGGCCTCAGGATTGCTGGCAAGGCCTGGCCCTTGCTCTCCCCTTGCACACTCACTCCCAAGTCTCTGGCGTGCAACGTCAGACACACTCCCTGGCAAGTACCCCCTCGTGGGAGTGTTGCCTTGACATACACCTTCCCCTGGGGATGCTCTAGAAGGACCCCTGTCTGACTCACTGCTCTGTCCCCATGTCCAGCAGAGGAAGCGCAGTAGAACACGCCGCATGAACATTGTAGGGCAGGGCTGAGCCCCAGGGTGGCCCAAGGAGGGGCCACCAAGGTCGCTGTGGTCTTGTCCTGGTAAAGAAGGAGAGTTGGAAGCCTGTGCCTCAGTGAACAGGTGGCTGATCTCTGACTTCTTTCTGCTGTGGTAGAGTTGAATAGGACAGCACAGCACTGTCAAAGCCTGAGGTACTGTCTGGCCCTTCACGGGAAAGATGACGCAACCCCTGGTATAATTGAGAAAAGCCAGCTTTGGACTTACTTATGTTTTCTCTTCTTTGTTTTGTTCATTAGTTTCAGCTTTGTCTTTAAGCATCCCCCTTACTAACTTCATTATTTGTTTTCTTTGTTGTAATTCCCACAAGATGGACACTTTATTCCCATACTCCTCATCCTCTTAATTAGGAAGGCACTGGAGATGCCATCCTGTAGCTTTCTCTTTCCACGTATGTCTGCTGAGAGATCCTCCTTTCATAACTTTCTGGACATTTATAACTTTATTTTCTTTTTTGATCCAAGGGTTATAGAGAAGTATTTTTCTTAATTTCCAAGTGGCCAAGAATGCTGTTTACCTCTTTTTTTTTTTATTTCTAATTTTATTAGTTTCTGATCAAGAACTAAGGTCTGTAAATTCTTTGCTTTTAAAAATGTATGGCCAAGGGCGCCTGGGTGGCTCAGTCGTTTGGCGTCTGCCTTCGGCTCAGGTCATGATCCCAGGGTCCTGGGATCGAGCCCCACATCGGGCTCCCTGCTCAGCGGGAAGCCTGCTTCTCCCTCTCCCACTCCCCCTGCTTATTTTCTCTCTCTCTCTCTCTCTCTCAATCTCTATCTCTCAAATAAATAAAATCTTTTTTAAAACTCCTCAAAATTAATACATTCTAATTGCTGTATCTGGTACTCGTGTGTGTGCGTGTGGTAAAATACGTATGACGTAAGTTTATTCCATTAGCCGTTTTTAAGTGTACAATTCAGTACTGTTAAATATATTCACATTGTTTTACAACCAATTATTAGAACTTTTCCATCTCTGCAAACTGAAACTGTCCCCATCACCCACTCTCCCCACAGCCCCCTCCCCGGCCCCGCCGTCTGCTCTCTGTCCCCCTGGGTCTGACCACTGCAGGTGCCTCCTAGAAGTGGAACCAGACAGGATTTGTCCTTCTGGGTCTGGCTTGTTTCAGCACAGTGTCCTCAGGGCTCCCCCGGGTCGTGGCAGGTGTCAGCAGGCTGAGTACTACTCCACGATGCCGATGGCCACGTTTTGTCTGTCCCTCCGGCCGGCGGGGGACAGCGGGGTTGCTTCCACA
>NW_023270009.1:0-4171 GCF_011800145.1 Mirounga leonina
TAAAATAACTGAAAAGAAAAAGCATAACAGAAAATTCACTAAAGGCCTTTTAAAGCCATTAAGAAAACATGAACTACAGCTAGATAATTAACAATGAGATTATATAAATCTCAAGATTTTACAGAAGTGCAAATAGAAACCATAATAATCTATAGTCAGTTTTTTTTTTTTCATTCTCAGCCAGAGGAAAAAAAACTTGATGAATAAATTTGGCAACTTAATGGGGAAAATAACACTCTCATTGTCTAAAGTGATGCAAGGTATTTACAAAATATTGGATCAGTTCTAATAAAATATAAAATAAAATTACCTGCAACACAGTAATTACTATAATATTAAAAACTCTACACAATCACAACATCCATCTTTAGATAGGATATTGTTAAACAAATTAAAGTGTCTGTAGATCTTTATGCAGCTGTTTAGCAAAGATGATAGTTATTTGGCCCTCTTGTGGAATGATTTTCATGTAATATTGATGCATAAAAAATTAACTTACAGAGTCATGTAGAATAGTATTTTTTGTGCATTGTATGTTGTTTGTTTATGCATGGTTTTGTTTGTACACCCATATTAGGGTGCTGTAAGAGTGTTTTCTTCTAGTCCCTCAACTTAGTTTTAATTACAAAAGTGATAAAATAGAATCTAAGAAATCCCCCAACAAAAACACATACACACAGTTACCGCCACCACCAAAATGTTCCTCCAACATTTATTGCTTCCAAATCATCACTCAACACCACTGATTCCTCATACGTGTAAGTGAAGACTAGAGAGAGAGAAAAAAAATGACTAAGGGACTTTAAGCCATTCCATGCTTAGGTGTGCAATATTCTTGTTGAAAAGTTATTCCATTCCATCCCAGCCTAGAAGGCAATTGAATGCTTCTAACCCCGGAAAATAGGAGCATCTAAGAAATGGACTACCCATTTATTTAAAAAAATCATCTTTGTTATATGCCAGGCTTTGTGTTAACAAAGGTGATATGTGGATATGTGTCTAATTCACAAGAGCTATGTCTAGTAAACATATTATGGTAGCAAAGATGATAGAATATCTGATTCTGGACACAATTCCTATGTGACATGACATTTGAGATTTATTTTGCTATCACACTTCGACCTCATGAAGAAAACTACTTGTGGATTTTGGTTTATTGTACAAACAATCTCAAATGGGCTATGTTTTTTCTCTCTCTCTTTTAAGTAATTCTGCAAACTCAATGATGCCTATTTTGATTGTTCTATTAGGTTCTAATTTTTGCATTTATTTAGTATATAATATGGGCCAACATTTGTATAGATACATCCCTGGGAACACAGTTGAAAGAGAAGTAGATGCATGGTCCTGTATGCTGTGCTGGAATTCTTCCATGAAGGCAAATAAATGATCCAAGAGTCGATGGGTGAACAATTATTAGAAACATCAATATATTTCAGCAAAGTCCCAACATGATGAAGATTTACTCACCAAAACAAAGATTCCTATAAATATGAGCCCCACAAATAAATCAGCCCATTGGGTGTGAAATATAAAACTATCATTTTGTGGTTTCTGAAAGTTCTGGAATATGAAATTTATATGTCCAGTGGGAAACAATTTAAGAATAAAAAGGATAGTGCCTCATATCAGTGAGGTCATAGGACACATGTCTTTCTCTGATTGACTTATTTCGCTCAGCATAATACCCTCCAGTTCCATCCACGTCGTTGCATATGGCAAGATCTCATTCCTTTTGATGGCTGCATAATATTCCGTTAATCTCAGGAAACAAACTGAGGGTTGCTGGAGTGGTGGGCGGTGGGAGGGATGGGGTGGCTGGGTGATAGACATTGGGGAGGGTATGTGCTATGGTGAGCACTGTGAATTGTGCAAGACTGTTGAATCACTGATCTGTACCTCTGAAACAAATAATGCAATAAATGTTAAGAAAAAAAAAAAAAGAAGATAGTAGGAAGGGAAAAATTAATGGGGGGAAATCGGAGGGGGAGACAAACCATGAGAGACTATGGACTCTGAGAAACAAACTGAGGGTTCTAGAGGGGAGGAGGGTGGGAGGATGGGTTAGCCCCGTGATGGGTATTAAATAGGGCATGTTCTGCATGAAGCACT
Organism: Mirounga leonina; assembly: GCF_011800145.1. Classification (NCBI taxonomy): domain Eukaryota; kingdom Metazoa; phylum Chordata; class Mammalia; order Carnivora; family Phocidae; genus Mirounga; species Mirounga leonina. Next base: position 2,113 of record NW_023270009.1, read on the forward strand.
GTGTGTTATATGCCAACAGTGAATCATGGAACACTACATCAAAAACTAATGATGAAATGTAGGGTGATTAACATAACAATAAAAATTTTTAGAAACAGAATAAAAGGGAGAAAACCCCTTATCACCCTCATAGAAAAACATAATTCTACCCTGTCTTTTTCCTGAACAATAAAAACTTATCCAGAACTACACAGCTTTGGTGTAGTTTTGAAACTACAGGAAAAGAATAGAAAAATGTGGCAGGATATTTTACCACTCCTGGACCCTAGCATAATCATCGTTCTTACACTGTCTTGGAAGTAATTCTATCCTACGGTAACATGAGGTATCTCAGATTTTGTGAAGTATTTTACAACCCTCTGATAACTTTCCACAGTCTCTCTATTTATACATATATTACTCATACATGATAATCTTTTTCACTCCCAAATTATTAATAGGATAATATTATATGAGTTAGAGAAAGATAGCATTAGTTTAAGTGGAAATGGAAGTTGATGACACATTAAATTGATTATGGACCCTTTGGCAGTGCCACACTTGGAGGCCAACTGAGACAGCGGTGGGACATGGCTCCTCCAAGCGGTTGCAGCACCGCAGCTGGTACTGCTCCTGCTGGTGCAGAACCTAGAGCTACACCCTCTGTCACTGTGGTATGTGCTTGTTACTTCCTCCTACCACTATCTCCAGGGAGAATTCCATGCCGGACTTCATCTCCACATCACCAGTTTGCTTTGTTTTGTTTTTCGTTCTAAGTATGTTTTCTATGGAGGGATATATTGCAAATACATAAATCATAAATAACAGCTCAATGAGTTTTTCATAAAGGAGAAACAGTCTTATAACCCCCAGCCATATCAAGAAACAGACCTCACCAGACTTCCAGAGTTCCCTTTGCATGTCCTCGTGTTGCAACACCCTAGAAAGATAACTTATTCTTACTAATATCACTGTAGATGAAATTTCCCTGTTTTTTTTTTTAACTTTAGATGATGGTATCACTCATTTATATCTAAATTATTTCACTGAACATCATGCTCATGAAATTTGTCTGTATTATTGCATGTGTCTATTGGTAGTTGGTTCTCATTTCTGTGTAGTATACTATTACATGATTATGACAAAATGTATACTGTTATTGATGGACACTTGAATCATCTTTGGCTCAGGATTATTATAAACAATGGTTTTATAAAGATGAATTTGGTGTACATATGTACACATTATACATGGGATGTCAATTAGTTATATTTGTAGATATGAAATTATCAAGCCGTAGGGTTATCAGAAAATCCCAACTCCCCCCAAAAGAAAGACTGTTCCAAAGTAATTATAAATGAGATTTATCACTAACTTTGACAGTGCATTCTAACATGAATGCATATGATTGGAAAACATTGTTAGTATTCCAGCAGTGTAACTGCAAGAGAAGCTGGGAAAAACAGGCGCTGGCTTCCCTCTTGGAGAGGCATCAATACATATGCTGAGAAACCACACTTACAGGAAGAGTTTTCAAAATCACATGGCAGTGAAAACAAAAATAAATAAAAACTTCAAAAATGACAAAATGATTACGATATTGTACACCTAAAACTAATATAACACTATATGTTAACTATACTGCAATTAAAAATTAATAATAAAACTATAAATTTATATACAATAGATGTTCATTAATTTTCTTTAATTCTTTATATCCATAGCATAAAATGTGGAGACGATTGATTGTCTTTAGCTTAATGTTTATTAAATATTATATGGCAGGCATTTTCACTATTTGCACTAATGCTTTGAGGGAAATATTGCTATAATAATGCACTTTAATTGAAAAATTAGAAAACCACTGAAATAAAACAATCTATTCAACAAACTATTGGCCTTAGACTGATACTCTTTGGGCCTATATTATTACTGTTTTCCATCAGAGCTTGCTACTCGTAACTGAAAACACAAAAGAGTGTTATCTTTCATTGAACTGGAAGGAGTTGAATTTGAACATTTCTGTTTTCAGAGTGGGACACTGGAAAATTATAGTGAGGAATCAGTCCATGGACCTTGA
>NW_023270009.1:4271-11990 GCF_011800145.1 Mirounga leonina
TAATGTTTTACTCCTTTGTCAACACAGAAATTTGACAAGAGGGTATCTAGGTCTTATATTTTTAATAAAGCAGTTATACTCTAACCTGAACTGCTTACTTGGAGATTTTAAATATACATACTTTAATAGTTTTCACAAGAAAGTACAGGTAATGGTGACATTTTTCCTGATCCATAGCTGTGTGGAAATCTGTATCATCTTATTAAACTAGCAGTGATCTTGGACTTGAAATTGCTAGTGGAGGTGAAACTGGCCTTGTGTTAATCAGGTGTCTATTTGGAGCAAAAGACAGAAAATATTCTGGCAGATTTTCAGAAGCACCATGAGTAATCATATCAATAACACCATGTTCATTCAAATGCCCTCTATTCTAGAACAGAGAGCTTTAATGGGTGGATGATTTAATTCTGCTTATTAGCTGATCCTTGGGATGTTTGAGATGTTAAAAGTAGCTTGGCTTCGAGACTCTGGTTACAGTCCATTAGTTGCCTTCATTTTTCCTCTCATAAAAGAGACATATTTGAAACATTTAAATAGCATCTTTCATCTACAATTCCTGGTCTTGCCCACCCGTTCCTGGAATTTCAGCTTGCAGAGTTTTTAAATTTCCTAATAACAGTGACCTTCTGTCAGTGTTTACAATACTTGGATAGTGAACGTAGATTGGGTATCCAAGCTCCAGGAATTCTGTCATAGGTAAGAGACTTTAATCAACCCCAGAGAACAGCCATACACATACTTTCCAAATACAAGAAAATAATTAAGTACTATATATATATCACATCTATATATATATATCTGTATCTATAATCTATATATCTGTATCTGTAGATCCCACATCTCCTTTAGCCAAACATTTATTGATCAACTGGACCCTTGGGTTGTTTCCAGACCTAAACTATTGTAATAATGCTGTAATAAATATAGGGGTGCTTACATCTTTTTGAATTTGTGTTTTTATTTTCTGTGTAAATACACAGTAATGGAATCACTGGATCATATGGTAATTCTATTTTTAATTTTTTGAGGAACCTCCATACTCTTCTGTCAGTGACTATACCCATTTGCATTCCCATTACTAGTAAAAGGGTTCCCTTTTCTCCACACTTATTTCTGTGTGTCTTTGTGTTTTGTTTGTGTTTTGTTTTGTTTTGTTTTGTTTTGTTTAGCCATTCTAGCAGGTGTAATGTTATATCTCATTGTGATTTTAATTTGCATTTCCCTTATGATTAGGTATGTTGAGCATCTTTTCATGTGTCTATTGGCCATCTGAATGTTTTCTTTGTAAATATGTCTATTCAGGACCTCTTCCCATATTTTATTGGAGTTTTTGGGTTGTATAAGTTCTTTATTTTGGATATTAACTCCTTATCAGATATATATTTGCAAATATCTTCTTCTATTACTAGGTTGCTGTTTTGTTTTGTTGATGGCTTTCTTTGCTTTGCAAAAGCTTTTTATTTTGCTATAGTTCCAATTGTTTAATTTTGGTTTTGTTTATCTTGCCTGAGGACATATATCTAGAAAAAATGTTTCTACTCCCAATACCAAAGAAATTACTGCATATGTTTCTTCTACAAGTTTTGTGGTTTCCAGTATCACATGAAGATCTTCAATCTATTTTTTTAATGTTTATTTATTTATTCATGAGAGTCAGAGAGAGACAGAGAGAGGCAGAGGCAGAGGGAGAAGCAGGCTCCCCAACTAGCAGGGAGCCTGATGCGGGACTCGATCCCAGGACCCCGGGATCATGACCTGAGCCAAAGGCAGACGCTTAACCATCTCAGCCACCCAGGCAACCGATCTTTAATCAATTTTGAGTTTATTTTTTCTGTATGGTGTAAGAAAGTGGTCCAGCTTTTTTGGGTGGTGCTGTCAAGCTTTCCCAGCACCATTCATTGAAGGGAGTGTCTGTTCCCCATTGTATATTATTGCCTTTTTTATCGTAGATTAATTGACCATATCAAGACAGGTTCATTTCTGGGCTCTCTATTTTGTTCTGTTGATCTATGCATCCATATTTGTGCCAATGCCATACTGTTTTGATTATTATAGCATTTTAGTATATTTTGAAATCTTTAATTGTGATACCTTCAGCTTTGTTCTTCTTTCTCAAGATGGCTTTGGCTATTCAAGATTTTTTATGGTTTCATAAAAATGTTAGTATTATTTGTTATAGTTTTATGAAAAAAAATTTTTTTTTGGAAACTGGATATCTTTTTTTTTTTATTCTTATGTTAGTCCCCATACATTACATCATTAGTTTTAGATGAAGTGTTCCATGATTCATTGTTTGTGCATAACACCCAGTGCTCCATGCAGAATGTGCCCTCCTCAATACCCACCACCAGGCTAACCCATCCTCCCACCTCCCTCCCCTCTAGAACCCTCAGTTTGTTTTTCAGAGTCCATCGTCTCTCATGGGTCGTCTACCCCTCCGATTTCCCCCGCTTCATTCTTCCCCTCCCGCTACCTTCTTCTTCTTTTTTTTCTTAACATGTATTGCATTATTTGTTTCAGAGGTGCAGATCTGAGTTTCAACAGTCTTGCACAATTCACAGCGCTTACCAGAGCACATACCCTCCCCAGTGTCTATCACCCAGTCCCCCCATCCCTCCCACCCCACCCCCCACTCCAGCAACCCTCAGTTTGTTTCCTGCAATTAAGAATTCCTCATATCAGTGAGATCATATGATACATGTCTTTCTCTGTTTGACTTATTTCACTCAACATAATACCCTCCAGTTCCATCCACGTCGTTGCAAATGGCAAGATCACATCCCTTTTGATGGCTGCATAAGATTCCATTGTATATATATACCACCTCTTCTTTATCCATTCATCTGTCGATGGACATCTTGGCTCTTTCCACAGTTTGGCTATTGTGGACATTGCTGCTATAAACATCGGGGTGCACGTACCCCTTCGGATCCCTACTTTTGTATCTTTGGGGTAAACACCCAGTAGTGAAATTGCTGGATCATAGGGTAGCTCTATTTTCAACTTTGTGAGGAACCTCCATACAGTTTTCCAGAGTGGCTGCACCAGCTTGCATTCCCACCAACAGTGTAGGAGGGTTCCCCTTTCTCCGCATCCCCGCCAACATCTGTCATTTCCTGACTTGTTAATTTTAGCCATTCTGACTGGTGTGAGGTGGTATCTCATTGAGGTTTTGATTTGGATTTCCCTGATGCCGAGCAATATTGAGCACTTTTTCATGTGTCTGTTGGCCATTTGGATGTCTTCTTTGGAAAAATGTCTGTTCCTGTCTTCTGCCCATTTCTTGATTGGATTCTTTGTTCTTTGGGTGTTGAGTTTGATGAGTTCTTTATAGATTTTGGATACTAGCCCTTTATCTGATATGTCATTTGCAAATATCTTCTCCCATTCTGTCTGTTGTCTTTTGGTTTTGTTGACTGTTTCCTTTGCTTTGCAAAAGCTTTTTATCTTGATGAAGTCCCAATAGTTCATTTTTGCCCTTGCTTCCCTTGCCTTTGGTGATGTTTTTAGGAAGAAGTTGCTGTGGCTGAGGTCAAAGAGGTTGCTGCCTGTGTTCTCCTTTAGGATTTGGATGGACTCCTGTCTCACATTGAGGCCTTTCAACCATTTGGAGTCTATTTTTGTGTGTGGTGTAAGGAAATGGTCCAGTTTCATTCTTTTGCATGTGGCTATCCAATGTTCCCAACACCATTTGTTGAAGAGACTGTCTTTTTTCCATTGGACGTTCTTTCCTGCTTTGTCAAAGATGAGTTGACCATAGAGTTGAGGGTCCATTTCTTGAATATATTTTTAATAAAATTATATTACTTGAGGATCATCTATACCAAAGAGTTAGATAGAAAGAACCATGTATACTCTTTTTTTTTTTTTTATGATGTATTCATTTATTTTATAGAAGGAAAAGCAACGTGCATGAGCCTGGGGGCTGGGGTAGAGAAAGAGAGGGAGGTTTTGTTTTGTTTTGTTTTTAAAGATTTTATTTTAAAAAAAGATTTTATTTAATTGAGAGAGAGTGAGAGACAGCACGAGATGGGGGAGGGTCAGAGGGAGAAACACACTGGATCCTGGGTCCTCGGGATCATGACCTGAGCTGAAGGCAGTGGCTGAACCAGCTGAGCCACCCAGGCGCCTGAGAGGGAGAGTTTTAAGCAGTCTCCACACTGAGCTAATCAAGATCTATTAATCTCAAGGAAAAGCAAACATACGTTTATATATTAAAATATATTTATTATAAAATATATTTATGTACTTAATGATAAATATTATTAAACATTTTTATATTTAATATAATATGAAATATAAAACATGTCAATTTTATATATGAATAATGATTATATATAAATATAGACTGTATATGTGAGAACAAGGAGCAAGATGAGGTAGGTTACAGTTTTGAGGAAATACACACATGCTTCTTCCAGCTTGATCTTAATGGGATGTAACTTCCTATTAAATAAGTACATATGTCTTATCTTCCTTTCTCCCAACTACAATATGCAATTTTTAAAAAATGGTAACATGTCCTATCACTTTCCTATAAAATACCTTAAAACAATTTCATAAAACAAAACAGAAATCTAACAAAGAAAATACCTCCTTTAAGGAGACAAGCATTAACAGTTTTAGACAAAAACATTGACACTTGAATCCAAACATCTGATTTTAAATTAAGGAGAAATCCCTTTGCTGTTTAGCACTTGCCTAAAACCAATCACTAAGGAAATATTTCTGGAATATTAAAGGGCAAATCTAGGTTTGAGATCTCCAGATCATGCACTGTTTTGGAAGATCTCCCTAAGGAAAAAAATAAAAACAAATACAAATACAAAATTCACATATGTCTTTGGAAAGAGTCTATGCAAGTGAGAGGCTTCGAATAGTCAGTTTCTTTAGCTCCAAATCTGCCTGTGATTTCAGTTGAATAAGTTTTCATCGTGTTTATCAATTCATTGTTTTTATTTCCACTTGCTGTTCTGTTAGAAAGCTATATTAAGTGTATTATGTTAGAAGAAGAGTAAATTATTTATGATCGTTATCCCTACTCGAGCGGCCGCAGGAGGGCTGGCTCTGCCCTGGGCACTCCCTGCGCTGGAACTTTCCTGCCTTGGGTGGCTCTGGACATGCGTGATTGTTTGCTTCCTTCCAGCTCTGCATTTCGTTGCCCAGGCGTCGGCTTCCAGAACTCTCTCGTCATGGACTCCAGAGAAGGGACCGAGTACAAGGTCATGCTAAAGGGGAGAATCGGGCGTGTGGAACAGGTGCACAGATGAAGCCGGGAAGGCAGAGAAGTTCACGTACACTCTGCTGCTTTCCGATGTGTTTGTTACCAGCGCCTGAGAATTTTTTTTAACTGAAAGGCACAGGCAAGGCTTGGTGGTCGTGCTAGAAGGAAAAAGCCTTCTAAAGGCCAAAGGGGAGCCGTCCAGGAAGCTGCCCACTTTTGAGGTGCAGATCTCACGACAGGACTGTCTTGAGTGGAGGGGTGGGTGGAGAGGAAGGGTCACCTTTCCCCTCCTGTTCCCTGAGACCTGAGACAACCGGCTCCTCCCTCGACCCAGGTCTGTGGGACTCGGACTGTTCCTCCCTGGAGACCTGGAGTCTTCCCCTTCCCTTTGCATGATTTCCCTGTGCAGGGCACCTGACCCCGAAAGCTGCCCAGCCCGTCACCCAGGTGAAATGGCACTGTGTGCTGACAGATCACACCCTCCGCACAGAGCAGCAAACAGACCTCAGTACCTTGGGCGTCTGGCCTCTGAGCATTGTAGGGGTCAAGGTCATCTTCCCAGGGCCCCAGACGTGCCCACACAGCCACCCTGCTGAGCCCCTCTTCCATCCAGCGCTGTGACCCCTGTGGACTCCTGCTTGGGCTACAGATTCGGTCCCTGCTCCTCGCAGACCCCAGCCTGGGCCTCCGAGGGGCTGGGGCCTGCCCACTGCTGGGGGCTTCACACAGCAGCGCTGCCTGTGGGCTCCTCGGGAACACTCATCCCTCCCAAGTCAGCTAATGGAAGGGGGGTAGCTCCTTCCTGAGCTGTGTGGACTTAGAAGGAGCTTTGGTGAATAAGCTTCCCATTTAACGTTGGAAGCTCTAGAGTTTTTAATTCAAAATCAGTTAATTAACATATACTGTGTACATTAAGCAGTTTTTACTACCAATTGTTTTAAAAATAAAATAAAGAGCCTCCCGAGCCAAGAAGGCTCTTAAACTATTCTGAGCGATGACCCCAGTGACGGCCACTAAGGGCATCCTCCCTGTCATAGAGTCTTAGTCATGCAAAGTCTCCGCAGGTGTAGTGTTTGCCATCTGGCCTTACAGTCTTTCCCCGCATTTCTCGTCCTAAGTTCGGTCCTCCCTCTTCAAGGGGTCACGGGGACAATACTGCCCGAGGTCTTGCATGATGACTTGAATGCCGAGACTTTTATTCCGTATAGTCAGGTTTTCTAGCTATAAAATTTGTGGCTCACAGTTTCTTCCCTTCCATGTCTTTCCATACATTCCTCCATTTTCTTCTGACACAAAATATGGCACTCAGAAATGTGGATGACATTCTAATTTCCTGTCCTTTATAGGTCATTTGCTCCATTTTTTCTAGATGCCCAAGGATTCCCTTTTTCTTTAAATGTTCATTAAATTTTACATTTTAATTTTAACTGGATTTTTCTCTCAATGATTTTACTGGACGATGTCCTGCCGTCTGTCATTCTGACTCAGTGCACAGGGTGCTCTGTGAATACACAGGTTGAAAGCGTTACTTCGTTTCCAGGAACATTTCTGACCAATGACTTTTAACACTTTTGTGTCTTTGCTTTGGTTTTCTCGCAGGCACTCCAGTTGTTCATTTTCTCCCCTTATGCTCACATTTGGACGTTCTCTCTCAGATCTTGTCATCTCTTGCTTAGTTTCTTTCCCGCCTTTTCCTCCTCTCGGCTTCCATTCTCGCACAGCGCTGTCTGCGGGCTTGCTTTCACTACTTCACATTTCATTTACGAGGTGACCTTTCAATAGGCTTCTTCTTCTTCCCTGAGGCCTGTCCTTCCATGCCTGAGCTTTTCTAATTGTAATTTAGGGTGTCATTCGATATCCTGTATCGTTTTCTTAATGCTTTTTACTTCGTTTTTGAGCAAAGCCCATCAAAGTAGATGAAGTGTGTCAGGAAACAGTGCTTTCCTTCTGGGCAGTGGCCCTATTCTGCACCCCCTCCCCTTTTCCCCTACAGCCCCACTGTCTGGGATTCAACAGCAGGGCTCCCCTGTCAGGAAACTTGTTTTCTTGGATTTGTGGGAAGCCCTATGACTCAGAGAGACCTTCTAGCCTCACAGAGCTCTCTCTCCTATTGTTGCTGTGAAGTGCTCAAGACCAGGGCAGCTTGCTTCTGGGGTTGTTCCAGCTGTGTCCCCACCCCTCCTTCGTAGGGCTCTGCTCTCTTGCTGATTCTGCTGCAACTGTCCTTCTCATCTGGGCTCTGCTCTTTAATGTAGCGAGCAGCCTGCACAACTCAGAAGGGACACTGGCTTCATCTTCCCCAAATCTGTAGCCACGCCTTACATGGTTATCTATGCTCTGATTCATTGAACGTCAAAGCGATTTTGATTATATGCATGTTTTTACATGATTGCATTTTAGAATTTCTTCTCGGCTTATTTTTAATTAGCACTTTATTCTTATACTTAATCATTTTTAGTTTTTTATTTTAGTCATGGATTTTCTTTGATTTTTGT
>NW_023270010.1:0-30438 GCF_011800145.1 Mirounga leonina
TTTTTTTTTTTTAAGATTTATTTATTTGACACAGAGAGAGAGACAGCTAGAGAGGAAACACAAGCAGGGGGAGTGGAAGAGGGAGAAGCAGGCTCCTGGCTGAGCAGGGAGCCCGATGCGGGGCTTGATCCCAGGACCCTGGGATCATGACCTGAACCGAAGGCAGACGCTTAACGACTGAGCCACCCAGGCGCCCCGAAACAATATTTAATTATCCTTTTAACCAAAATGACAATAAAAGATACTCAATGCAAACACAGAAGGTTACATCATTGTGAGCAAAATGTAATTCCCTTCATATTAAGACCCAGTTTTCTTAAGTAATCAAAGACGTGATAAACACAGGAAATTACTTTGTCAACCAGAATCATGTTTTTTTATAGGCAGAAAACTTAAGTGATAAAGAAAAAGTTTTACTTACAATTTCTTATGGAGAACAAACCAATAGTTCAAGAAAACTCTGGACTTTTAACAAAGAGAAAACAAAAACTTCGCACTGGTGCATTTTTGATGTTAAAACTCATTTAGTCATTTAAATATATCATAATCTTAGCCAGTATTGGCCACACATAAAATTTCTTTCCAAGGATCCTTCCTTCATAAATCTTCTAGAATTTCTTTTTTTTATATTTAGATTTTGTCCTAAATGTTTTCTCTTGAAATAACCAGTCTCACTTAAGGACAAACTTATTTTCTTTTCCCTCAACAAATATGTCTTTTTCTTCTTCATACTTTTTCTTACAGACAGCACGTATTTTACTTTCTTCACAAACAGAGTTGTTTCCCTTGTTATTTCTAGTGGTCTTAGTTACATTTATCAGAATTCTTAATGCTTTGAAACCTTAATATCCAGTGAAATCAGGGTAGTAAGCAACTGTGAGCTCGGTTACAGCTGAATTCTTTAGATTGACAAGTTGATGAATATATTTGGAATTTTTGAAAATGTGCTTTTTTCATAATACAATATTTCAATAAAGCATGAACTCTGTTTATTAGATTTATCTTTAGTTTCTTAATAATAAGAGAAAAGTAGATAAATCTCTGTTCACTATTTTATCTTATTTACATCTGTTAATTAACTTGTTTTTAACAAGTACACTCAAACTGCCCCTAAAACTTCATGAGGCATTAGGTATAATCAAAGATTATTCTAAGGTTTCTTTTTCTCCTGATCAAATTTGCAATAGAGATAGCATGACCTTATTTGACAAAAGCAGAATAAAAGTTTTATATTTAGGCTGGTAACTCTAAAGGCTATTTTAACTCTAACTCTATTTTAAGTAAACCAACAACCTTAAATTAGCTTTAGTACCGAATGTTTTCCCAATACTGTGACCCTGAAAAATGTTGGGGTTAGTTTTTACCTTTCTGAGTTTAGAATGCTCAATGCTGGGTGCCTGGGTGGCTCAGTTGGTTAAGCGACCGCCTTCGGCTCAGGTCATGATCCTGGAGTCCCGGGATCGAGTCCCCACATCGGGCTCCCTGCTCAGCGGGGGTCTGCTTCCCCCTCTGCCCTCTTCCCTCTCATTCTCTCTCTCTCTCAAATAAATAAATAAAATCTTTAAAAAAACAAAAAAGAATGCTCAATGCTTGTAAGTGCTTTCTTTCAAATAACTAAATAGAAATCTTTTGCATGTAAATTTTAGCAATACCTCCCGTTGGTAGAGAAAATATCTCACACAACATACACTGACACACACACACTACACAGACAGGATGAACACAAAATTTTAATTTTGTTTTTACTAATATTTATGAATAGGACCTTATAGGCTCAATTTTTAAGTACTTCCTTCTGATGTTATTTATTTATTTATTTATTTATTTGAAAAGCTTTTCTTTTAGTTCCCATTTCTCTCTTTTCCCTCCTTTTAATTTTTTTCTTCATCAGTCTCAGGAGATTTTGGGCTGTGTTTACATATCAAACACATGAGAAGATTTATAATTTCAAGGGTCAGAGAAAGAAGGTAAAAAATTGTTTTTCTTGGGTTTCAGGGTAATTGCTATTTAAAATTCACCATTTTGTTTTTAAAAATACAGAACACTTTTGTTCTTTTATAATATTCAAGAACATTCTGAGAGGACTAGGCAAGGTTTGGAGGTTGAGAGAGCTAGGGGGCGTTTAGCTTGTTTCCAGAGCTGTAGTTCTCCTTTTGTAGAGATTTCTACAAGAAGGACAGTTGTTCCCCATTCCCCAAAGACCTGGATTACAGCCTGAATATCAAGCCACTGCCCCATCTTGTTAACTAAATTTGCTTCTTTATATCAGGGAGAATTCTAACTAAAATGGGAACCAAAAGATTTATGCCTTTGTAAAGTCTGTCTAAAGAATTTTTTTTTAAAGATTTTATTTATTTATTTATTTGAGAGAGAGAATGAGATAGAGAGAGCATGAGGGGGGGAGGGCCAGAGGGAGAAGCAGACTCTCTGCTGAGCATGGAGCCCAATGTGGGACTCGATCCTGGGACTCCAGGATCATGACCTGAGCCGAAGGCATTCGCTTAACCAACTGAGCCACCCAGGCGCCCAGTCTGTCTAAAGAATTTTAACAAAAGCCTTTTTTTCTGGATACACAAATGTAAGTTTGGCTTCTATTAGCCCCTGAATATTGGCCTTCAATTGATCATTTGTGGGAGGATGTAGAAGAAATTTTGGACATTTGTTCCCTCTGTGAAGAGAAGGTTGTAAATATAGTCAAATAATCTTAGTAATTCCTCTCTAAATTTGGTTGGAGCTTTGAAAGCAGAGGTAAAGGGCTTTATACTTTAAAAGCTCTGCTGCTGATGGGGCGCCTGGGTGGCTCAGTTGATTAAGCAACTGCCTTCAGCTCAGGTCATGATCCCAGAATCCCAGGATCAAGTCCTGCATCCAGCTCCCCACTCAGTGGGGAATCTGCTTCACCCTCCGACCCTCTCCCCTCTCATGCTCTTTCTCACTCTCTCTCTCTCTAAAATAAATAAATAAAATGTTTAAAAAATAAAAAAAATAAAAGCTTGCTGCTGTCCAGGGGACATGAGTTTTTTATGGTGGGGGTCAAGGATGCACCTGCAAACACATTGTATAAGAATTCCTGAGGCTGGTGGGGCTTGAGTACAGAGCCCTGGAAGGTAGCAGCAAAGCAAGCCTTGTTGCCAGTCCCTGGTGCTTTTGTGAAATTCACTTTCTGGCTTTCAGCATGGATAGGAGCAGCCTGGATACTTTGAACCTAGAGATCAGGCCAGAGTGCGCTCTGTAAATCTTGTAGCGAAAGGGAAGTTAAGACAGGCACACGAGGCCAGAGTTTAAGAAGGGGAAACACAACAAATGAAGGGAAAAAAAAAAAGAGAGAGACAAACCAGAAACCAGACTCAACTCCAGAGAACAAAGGGATGGTTCCCAGAGGGGAGGTGGGAGGGGGCTGTGTGGGGTGGGGGAAGGGCATGAAGAGTCCACTTATTGTGACGAGTACTGAGTCATGTATAGAAGTTAAAGGAACCAACTGTAATGCCAGTGAAAAACTCAATGAAACTAAGACAAAGAAGAGACAAAGGTGTTTACACGGCATGGGGACATTTGTTTTTGTCTTAAAGTCGAACTTCTATCTTGTCAAGGGAGTCCTTAGGACTACTCATGATACTACTAGGACAATGAGAATGCTTTATAAGATGTATTTGTTTTCAAAATGTAGCCAATTTAAGGATCCATCATCTGGCCATTGATGAGGAGTAGCTCTTATCAGCAACTCAAACCAATAAGGCTTTTTGAGACTGACCCCAGGACACAAGAGGTGTCCAGAGAGGGCATAGATGATGATGCAGCCTCCATGATCCAGAAGCTTACTCCCCAAATTACCCCAAGAAAGCAAAGGCCTTCAATGCACAGTTAGTAAGGGTGGTGATAGTGGAAATGCTGTCTCCAGTCTCCCATGAAAATGTGAGACACCTCCCCTCACAGACCTCTAATCTGTGACATCACAAAGGTGCTTCTGGAATGGGACTTTCCAGCACTAACAAGCAATGAGGGTTGAGACCACAAAGGTTCTCATGGGCTGGAACCTCTCATGACAAACACCCCTGAGAACTGGCACAGCCTGACAGAGATAGAACTGGCCACCAAGGTTTACCTCAGTGAATGCATCCCCTGGATGGTGGAGATCAAAGAGAATATCCTCACGGGTCATAAAGCCAATCTCTTAGGACATAGAAGAAAACAAACGGAAGAATCTACCAGGTTTATCCTAGCCTTGGGTCTCTTGGAGCCTAAATAACACCAAGGAGGAATGTGCCATGGGGTTGGGGGAGCGTGGGTTGTATACAGTGTACCTTGTTGCATGGAGGTTCTTGAGGCTGGTGGGTGACTAGTGTCCATCTACCCCATTCCATGACCAGCTCATCCTATCATGGGAATCCTCTTGAGGTGGCGAGCAATCTAATAGGTTTTAAGTGATCTACTTGTGTCTCCCAATTTTGCAGCTTTGGCTTCCAAGATGTTTCTTAGCAACAGATGACAAACAACATATATGATATAGACCAAGGAAAACAGAGACCATGTCTAGGATGAAATGCTTCAGTAATCAAGAGTACTCAGCCAAATTGAACCAAAGAGTCACTAAGCCCAAGGAATTTGTTCCACACTATTTTCTCCTGCTCATCTAAATTGAGAAAGAGAGAAAATGGACTCTGATCACTCTTGTTCCATTGGCCTGTGCAGATAGGGATTCCAGGAGTCTGACATGGTGAGAAATCTTACCTTCTACTGTCTCTCTGTCAGATGTCCCAAGGATGTCTCAGCCTGCAGCAGTGTTGGGGGTGAGCGGTGTCCAGCTAGTTAAAGTATCCTGCTGCCTATGCCAAGTGTCAGGGAGCAAGAATATCCCATCCTATTCTTGCGGAACCTGAGTTCCTGTCCCATTCAAGGTCCTTTTAGCTGGACCTAGAATCAAATTGACATGAGACTGATTAACAGGAAAAAATCAAATTGAATAGCATAAGTGTGGGAAATCCACACAGACATGGCAATCAGGCATAATGGGGGTACAAAAGTCATCTAGAGTTAAGAGAAAGGGGAAGGGGCTGCCTTCAGGCCCTAGACCTCTGTGTTCACGTGCGAGAGCTGAGCCTTCTTCTGCGATTGGGTGGTCTCAATGAACCCTGGGCCTTAAATTTATGAAGAACTTATGAAGCCAGGTATTTATGAAGGGGTGGGGGGCAGGAACCTCCCCTCAAACTTTTCCCTCCCACCCTGTCTTTCTCAAGTTTTACTGAGGTGTAATTTGATAAAATAAACTGCTCCAGTTAAAGTGCATAGTTTGAAAAGTTTTTCTTCTCGTTTTTACTACTTCTCAAATTTTACATACCTTACAATTTTGGGGTGGTGTTCACTTCTGTGTGTTTAACACACACACCATTTCAGGAAACCACCCCCACACACACATCAAGCAATGCTATCCCCTCGTCGGAATGGTCTTTAACTATAACTTCCGTTTCTCTAATGGCAGGCAGTCCAGCTGGTGGGTGAGGTTAGGACTTTAAGTGCTGATGTGGCTTCTGTGGACTGTGGTTCCCACGTGCGCTGGCTCAGCTTTCTGGAGCCTTGCAGGTGCTGCTTGGATGGGCCCCACGTGCGCCCCCCCAGTGACCAGTCTGTGACTGGGGATGGTCTTTCCCAAGCTCTCAAAGTGGGTATTGCCTCCAGGGTCTGATCAGGTGCGCACAGCTGGGGCACGAGCCTGGGAGGTCTCGGGTCCCTTTCTTCAGGGGCTTCTTCTTCTCCATCCCCCAACATCCCCTCCCACCTTCCAGAACCTCCACCACCTCCCAGAACCTCCCCCACCTCCCTTCCTGGTCCATTGGCTGGGAAGCTTGGCAAGCTGAGTACTTAGTCCCAGTCTGCTGCGTACTTCCTGTGTTTGGGGTTTGCTTCCAGGGCCAGGCAGAGGGAGGACAAAGAGAGAAGAGGCAGTGGTATTCCCCGCCAGGTTCTGGGACCCTAGCTTTTCTGGGCAGCAAGGACTCTCCTCCTGAGTTCCAGCTGTCGGCCCCCAGCGGCTGCAGGTGGAATTGCGCTTCTGTCCTGAGTCTGTCTGAGGACCTGGTGGGAGGGAAAGAAAACATAAACACCAAGAAAACTCCTGGAATCGGCCTCCCCTCTTCCCTAGGGCTTATTTTCTCTGCTCATCCTGAGCTCTTAGGGTCCCTGCTGAGTGCGCGCTTTCAGGCTGTGAGCTGTAGGGTTCATGCTCAGGCAGGAGGCTAGAGAAGGAAACATGACCAGAAAACTAACAGCTGCAGTGCTGTTATATCTGGTCTGGTTTCCTTCCTCAATCTCCTGCTAAAGTTCATTTTGCAGAGTGCTAAGATAGCTGCTGAAGGTATTCTGTCTGGGTTCTTACCTGGAGTCAGGGGAAGAGGTCCATGGAGTGTGATGACATCATTTCACCTGATTTGGAAGCCTGCAGAATAGATTTGCGAGAGCAAATATGGGAAACATGGTGAATGGCCACCAATACAGGAATAGTGTGCCACAGCCACACAAAGGACCATTAAGGAAGCTATTTTTTAAAAGATTTATTTATTTGAGATAGAGGGAGTGAGAGAGAGCTGGGGGGAAAGGCAGAGGAAAGGGAGAGAGAATCCTCAAGGAGACTCTGGACTGAGATCAGAGTTGGACTCCTGCTCCAGCCCAGGACCCTGAGATCATGACCTGAGCCTAAATCAAGAGTCGGCCGATTAACGGACTGAGCCACCAAGGGGCCCCGTTAAGGAAGATAATTAAAGAATTAAGTAAGCACAGGTGTAATGGCTTGGAGAGATTCACGGTAAAATTTAAAACCTTTTTATTGGAGTATTAAATACACACAGAAAGTGCACACATTAGAAGTGCACAGCTCAATACATTTGCACAAATAAAACATACCCATGCAACCAGCACCTAGATCAAGAAACAAACACTCCCATCCCCCAGGAGGTTCTTTAACTTCATAAGGTATCTGGGGAATCCAAGGCAGCTAGAGCAGATGCTGGAGGCCACCTTTGGTCCTCTTCATTCTGGAATTTAGACAACCCCTCTGCCCACTCTCGTGAAAGCATAGCTTGTAGTTCAAGAAGGGATGGAAGCTCAAAGAACTTGGTACAATCCGACACCCCTGTTTCACAAGCTGTGTTGCCCCCACATACTCAGAGCTCTGATCAGCTATGTTCTGGGCTCATTCTCCATTACAGTCAGATGACCAACCACAATCAGCCCTTGAGGCTTGTGTGAGATATAAAAGAGAAGGACCAAACCAGACTGGACCAAACCACACGGTGAGGAGAGTTCTGAAAACATTAGCAAGCAGAGAACAAAATGGAGCTTTTGAAATGAAAATATAATTCCTACACTGAACATTTCATCCAAAGACTGGAAGAGACAGTAAACACAAAAAGCCAAACCAAATCCTCCCAAGAGGTAGAACTACCCTCATAAATATGGAAAACATAAAAGAAAAAAGGAGACAGAAGAATTGACTCAGAGAGGAGAGGGAAAGGGGACAGAGGACAGAGGGAGGAGAGGACATGTGAAAGATGAGGGGACCCTTGTGGGAAAGTCACTTAGGAGGGCATTAGCATAAGCAGTTTGGGGCTGGGAAGTGGCCCTAGTCCACAGTCAGGGGAAATATACCAACAGGTGGCAGAGGAAGTGTCTAGGTCACAATGAAGCTGATGGGAAAAGGCCACTTCTCCTTCCTTAAAATCTCCCCATGGCACCTCTGCATCAGAGGGCCTCAGGACCTCAGGGGGAAGCCTGAGAGGGAGGGGCCTGACACAGCTCCTCCTACATCCTGGTAAATGGCACTGTGGGCAGTGGGACGCTTTGCTTCCCCAAATCATTGAGACAACTCACGTCAGCCATAGGCTTCTAAAGGAGGGCACTGCCTTTCTCCTAATTAATGAAATTAGGAAATAACTGAAGAAAAAAAATAGGGAAGTAGATGAGAGAAACTCTAAAAGAACGATTTAGAGAAATAGAAGGCATTTTGCTTCTGAGCTCAGTTCCAGTCCCTGGAGGACAGTGGGCATTAGCTGAGCACCAGGGAGACAACACAGGCAGAAGGATATGTGGCTGCTCTTGGTTCTGTTCCTTCCCATCGTCCAAGGTGAGTGGGGTGGGTGCTTCAGGACAGAGCACCTGCAGAGCTGGGCAGAAAGCAGACAGGTTTTGTCCTGGGGGAAAAGGCAGGGCCTTTAACTCATCCAGACCTTTTCTCATTAAAAAAAATTAAAAAAATTTTTTTTACCTGACAGCTTCTAAGTTAGGTGTTGGGGAAAGAAAATAAAAATAAATAATATGGTGCCTGTTTTTAGGGCACTGTTTACCATCCCTGGCAGATAGATGGATAGATAGATGATGGATGATGGATGGATAGATGGATGGATGGATATATTCATACATGCAGAAATAAATACATAACATACATAATGTCAATTCCTGAGGAACTTTTAAGGAGCCAGAATCTCAGGCTCCAGCTGAGACCCACTGAGTCAAAATGGGGTTCAGACATCTGGATCATTTAAAAGCCTGCACAGTGGTCTTGACTTGCAGCTACATTCGAGACCCTCTCTTCTGAAGAGCTCAGAGTAGAGAGAGGAAGACAGGGAGCAAAACCTGGGTGTGACAGATTCTCGGGAGAGCTGCTCAACTACACACATTAGCCTGCCTGAATCTCTGCTCTGGATGAGCCAAAAACCAGAACATTGTCCAGTTTGGTCAGTGCAACAACCAAGACACAATGAGTGGTGTCACGAGGGAGGAAAGACAGAGATTAGAAGGTGTCTATTTCTGGGCTGGATGTCAAATCCTTGGAGGCAGCTGTTTCTTGAAGCTCAGAGAAGACAGGATCTAGTAAGGTAGGAACATCTGAACCCCAACTCTGTTCCTTCTCATCCTCCAGAATCACGTAGCTTGGGGCAGGATGCAGACAGTGTCTCTTCTGGGAAGGAGGTCATCATGGGAAATAAAATGACCTCATTTACTCATCCATTGACTTCTTCATGATATGTGTAGAAGTAAAACACTCCAATGGGGAGATTCGCATGTACAACACTTATTGGGAACACTTGCATGTTATTATTTTCTTAACTTGGAAGTTCATAAAAGAGTTACATATGCATGTGAGTCATAAGAACAAAATACCATAGACTGAGTGGCTTGAACTAGAGAAATTTCTTTTCTCACAGTTTGAAGGCTGGGGAGTCCAAGATAGAGGTGCAGGCAGATTCAGTTCATGATGAAAGCTCTCTTTCTGGTTTTCAGGCAGCCACCTTCTCATGGTGACCTCCACCTTGTGCAGAGGCAAGGAGAGGCAGAGAGAGTGAGAGACAGAGACAGAGACAGAGATAGACAGAGACAGAGAGAAAGAATGAGAGAGAAGCTCTCTGGTGTCTTTTCTTATGAGAGCACTGATCCCATCCTGAGGTCCCCATCATGATCTCTAACCCTAATGCCCTCCCAATGGCCCCATCTTCACGTACCATCCCATTGGAGCTTAGGACTTCAACACAGGAATTGTGGGGTAACACAAACATTCAGTCCTCGACAATATAGGGGCAGATTGATCAAGGGGCGAACAGCACAGGCTCATCTGTTGAGGTTGACATCACTACCACCCCTTCTAAGTCCTCTTCTGCATCACTGAGCAAAACCTGGGAATCACCTTTCCTCCAGTCACCTTCCTTCTATGGGCTGGAGTTTGTCCATGGAAGCATCTGCCAGAGATTTAGAAGGTGGGAGAGCAGCCTTACCCTCTGGGGGCAGCTGAAGTGTGCATGGTCAGATGAGAGATTCAGGGTGGCTTCCTGTCTCGCTCTTGGGAACCCTTACTCTGCTGGTGGAGGTTGAAGATAATTGGTGGGAGTTTCTCAGAATCACAGCAGCTTCTTATGGACTCTTGAGAGAACCCATCCTGGAACTTCTGTTGTGAACACAGTGGCAGCTTCCCTCACCATGAATCAATACAGACACTAGTACATAACTGCTCATAGCAACATTATTCACTGGGTTAAAATGTTGAAACAACCCATATATCATCAGCTGATGAATGGATAAGCTAAATATGCCCTTCCCTACCATGGACTGGAGCCTTAACACACATTATACTAAGTGGCTGAAGCCAGACAAGGAGGCTATGATTGTAGGATTCTGTTTATATACAGTGTCTAGAATAGAGAAATCAATAGACAGAACGTAGATTAGTGGTTGCCAAAGGCTTCAGGGAAGAGGGACGTGGGGAATGACAAGGGGTACAGGGTTTCTTTCTGCAGTGACCGAAAGTTCTGGAATTGGAAGTGATGGTGGCCCAACTTCACATGGCGCCCACGTGAATACTCTAAAAACCACTGACGTATACACTTAAAATTCATGATAAGTGAATTATATCTCAATTTGTAAAGCCAACCAAAGTAAATTCTTTGCCTTTCACATGCTTTAATTCATCTTCAAAAGGAAGAAAATTATCCCTGTCTTTAACTTAGCAAATTGGAAAAAGAGCGTAAGTGGTAATCTGGAGGAAAGAAGAGGAATAAAATTATACATATGAGAAATTAATAACTTAGGAAATAAAAACAGTAACACTTACAGACTAATCTCAAAACTAGTTTAACGTGTAAAAAACGTGCAGGCAGAGAGTAGAAACAAGGAGGAGGACATCCTGTAGTAGGTGTAAGCCACACAAATCACACAGCACATGTGGTCAGAACGTGTAATTAAAACAGACATGAACATTTTAATTATAAAGGATACTTTCTAAATGTAGGACTTTATGCTAATACATACTCTATGAAATAGATAAAGTATCTGGGAAAAAAGAACCAAGACAATAGAACAGATTCAAGAACCATCAAAGAACTCGAATAGTCAATATTCAGGGGAAAACAATTTCATGTAATCAAGAAATTATCCCACTAATGAATTTGCCAGATAGTTTTGTAGATAATTCTTAGGATTCTAAAGACACAGAAATTCCCTTGCTCTGTTTATGTGCTGGTCAGCAGTGTTTTCAAGTTGAGAGGTTCCACACAAAATCTGGATTCCTGGCTACTCTAGAAAAATGAAGAGATCTGAAGCCACAGAGCCCACATTTTGCACGAGGACAATGGGCTGAAGTGGACTGGGCCAAGCCTTCCATTGGATCATTTGCTCTCCAGATGACATTGACCATGGGGAGGGGGAGGAGTGGATTATCAGAAGCTGTCACTGCTCAGTGTGGACATTTTTGTGTCTCTGAGATGTGTAGTTGTGCTCTTAGGTGATTTCTGTGGTGGCTTTGACCCAGTGGAGTTTTGAAGGACAAAGGTCTGTCTTGTGGAAGATGTATTTTTTGTTACTCAACTCATCAGACTCTTGGGTTTATAGGAGCTATTTGTGATGCAGGAGTTTGTGGCTCTGCCCTCAGGGGGTGGGGTGGGGTGTGACAAGCACATGGCTTTGTGTTTTCAGGCTCATCTGCCCTCATAGCAGTGTCCAATGCAGTGAGTGGCCCATTGCGGGGCTCACTGACTGTGCAGTGTCGCTATGAACCCGGGTGGGAGACCTACAGTAAGTGGTGGTGTCAAGGAGCTCAGTGGAAAGACTGCCATATCCTCGTTCAAACCGATGGATCAGAGCGGGAAGAGAAGGGTCACCATGTGTCCATCAAGGACAATCAGAAATCACGCACATTCACCGTGACCATGGAGGAGCTCAGGTGGAACAATGCAGACACTTACTGGTGTGGGATTGAGAGATCTGGAACTGACCTTGGGGTCCAAGTTAAAGTGACCATTGACCCAGGTAAGAGTATGTGTGGGTGTGGAGGTGTCTCTTCAGGGTCTTCTCTGTCCTGGTCCCTGAGGTTCCTCTCCAGTGACTTAAGGTCACTTGGAGTGAACTGTCACACAGGGGGCTTGAGTCCTGAGTTCTTCTAGGACCCCAACTGACCCCATGGGTTGGGAGGGACAGGCCTTCTCTTAGATGCTCTCATGGCTCCCAGCACCTCCTCCAGGACGGATCAAGCCTTTCTGGGTACCTGTTTCTCTGCACAGCACAGTGCTTGAGTCTATTGTCCATAGAGATCAAGGTCATGGTCCCAGTTTCATCCGTGGACCAAAGGACCTTCTTCGCTGGGACCCAGAGACCCCAATTCCTGCCAATGCTTTCCTGGACCTCTGGTGCCCACGTGTCCTTGCTCGTTCTGGCGTTTGGGGCAGTGACTTCATAGGGGCTATTCCCATGCCCTGTTCCATACCCGGGCTGAGAGGGAAGAGGCCCAGCACAGTGGGGGTGCTGTGGTTGATTCATGAGGTCTGAAAAGGCCTCCCCAGTCAAAGGGCTCTTTAAATCTATCAAATACTTTTGTCTGCATCTATGATATGATCATATGATTTTTCTCCTTGACTCTGTTAATGTATATTATGCTTAACTGATTTTCTCATGTTCAAACAATTTTGCATTCTTGGGATAAACCCAACTTGGTGATGATGTATTATCTTGTTTATATAGAACTTGCTGTATTTTTGTTACAGACTTTTGTATTTATGTTGAAGAGTGATTTTTTTGTTTACAACATTCTTTTTTGAAGTGCCCTTGTCAGGTTTTGGCATCAAGAGTATGCTAGTCTCATTAAATGGATTTGAGATTGTATCATCCTTTCCTATGTCCTGGAATTTTTTGTGTAAGACAGACATTATTCCTTAAATGTTATCAGATAGGTCAGTTGAAGCTCTATAGGTTTGGAGGTTCCTTTTGGAGACGGTTCAATTAATTAAGTAAGTAAGTAAGCTCTATACCCAGGTGGGGCTGAACTCCCGACCTTGAGATCAGGAGTCCCACTCTGTTGACTGAGTCAGCCAGGTGCCCCTTCTAGAGACTTTTAATAATGGATTTGATTCTTTCAAATAATTGCAAGATGATTCAAGTTGTCTAACACTTTTGTGCTAATTTTAGCATATTTTATCATTTTTGCTAGAAAGTTGTTTATTCCACCTAAAGTTTTGAATTTATTGGCATAAACTTTTTTAGATATCCTTTTATTATTCTGTCCCCTTGCTACCTCTCCTTTTTAATATGCTCAGGATATTGTGTGATGTACCTTTTTTCATTCCTCGTATCAGTTATTCAGACCTATCATTTTATCATGACTATCTTGCAAGGGTTTTATTTTGTTTAAAAAGTAATTGCTGGCTTTTTTAGTCTTCTCTATTTTATATTTCCTTTCTAATTCATAAACTTTTTCTTTTCTTCATTATCTCCTTCCATCTATTCACACCTGCAAGTGACCGTGCACTGTCACTATGGCCCAGGGTGGGAGACCTACGTGAAGTCATGGTGTCCAGATGCTGATTTGAATAGCTGCACCATCCTTGTTCAAACCACTGGATCAGAGCTGAAGAAGAACCGGCTGTCCATCAATCAAAAAAAGCACACATTCTCCATGACCATTTGGGGCGAGTAAAACAACTTTTGAGAACAATCAGCTGTTGTATTGATGAGTTGCTGCCCAGGCATTTTATAGTATGCCAACTCTGTTTACACACGAAATCTAAAATTTAGATAAGGCCCCAAGCTTAGAATTCCTCCATAAGTTCCTACTTTGCTCTTCCTGGGACACATTTCAAAATAATCACTTGGAGTTGAGCCCATGAAAAATCAGTGACCTCTGTCCCGACCACCCTATAAGTAACAGGACCTGCCACCCTGCTCTCAGTCTCCTGCTCGCTTGTGGTCTGGGATGGAGGACTGCCCTTCCCAGGCTCACTGGGCATCTCTCCCCTACAGCTGTAAGCAATAAACTTTGTGACTCTCCTTCCTTTGTGTGGGTGTATTGAAACTGTGCCTTCCATTAAAATGACCCTGGTTGTTTCATGTCCCCAGAGTGGAAGCTTGGCTGTTGAGGGAGCTCCCTGCCCACCCATGTGGGTGGCTTGTGCCTCCTCATTCAGCAGATCCTGATGGGCATATTCTTAATTCAGTAACCAGCTCCAGCTTCTACATACACCACAGAAGAACACAGGCATTGGATGCAGACACGCCTGGTGTGGGATTAGGAGACCAGAGCTGACCGTGGGTCCAAGTTAACTGGACCAGTGACCCGGGGAAGCACTCTTCCCTCGTGCACCACTTGCCATCTCCTCAGCAAGAGGAAGATAGTGAAATACTGAACAGATTCCCCAACTTTTATATTTATCTGTGGATTTTAGGAAAAGGATATTTAAAAAGTACACAGAATGTAAAGTAAAATGGTATGGTCTGTCTTCTGCCCTAGTCCCCTACCCAAAGGTAAGGTCTGTAACCAGTGTGTGTGTGTGTGTGATGTGGAGAAATTCAATGCATCTAAAGCATATATATGTGTATTTATTTTTCCCTCCCTCAAAGAAAAATATCACATGTTGTTCTGCAGCTTGTCTATTTTCAACACATGTATTTTGAAAATCATTCTGTATCAGTATCTATAAATTTTTAAATGGCTTCACTGTATTCCATGATATCTACATATCATGATTTGTTTAATTTTTTTCACTCCTGATGGGCATTTCTGATGTTTTGGGTTTTTTGCAACTACATGTAATTGTGGAACGAATAGATTGTATTGGGATAATTGACATCTTTCCTGTGTTGATAATGTAGAACCGCTCGCAATTTATTTAAATATTCCTTGGCTTCAGTCACCTAAGTTTTGTAAATTTTAGTATATGGATGTTGCACATGTTCTGTTAGATTTATACCAGGCGTTTCTTCTTCTTGTCCAGCAGCTGTGAACGGCACCATGTGTTTCAATTCAGTTTCTACATGCTCGTTGCTAGTATAGAAATAGGACTGTGTGTGTATGTGTGTGTACGTGTGTGTGTATTGATCTTTTATCCTGTGACTTGTTAAACTCATTTTTTAGTTCTGGCAGTTGGTTTTTTTTTTTTTTTTTTTTTGTAGATTCCTTGAGATTTTCTACACAATCATGTCATCTGCACAAAGGGACAATTTTATTTCTTCCTTTCTAATCTGTGTGCTTTAATGGTATCCTGGAAGCCCTAGGAAGCTGCAGGAAGGTCTTAAACACTCTCCATGCAGGACCCGCTGTTTTCTGGCGTTTCTGCTTTTAGAAGAGAAACCAGAAGTGAAATTGCTCATATTTACATGTAGGCAACACACTCCATTTAAAAAATATTGTGACCCGAACAAAACATATTCATAAGTTCATGCAATTCATGGATGCAGTCTGTGATCTGTGAGTAAAGCAGAGGAATTGCAGAACATCGTTGTGTCTGCATACTCTTTACACCTGGGGCCACATGGTGCCCTGCAGGCTTGGGAACTGACCTTTCAAGTACATGGATGCCCTTGCAGGAATGCCGTGTGGGCCAGCCCCAGGCTGACTCCGGGCAGATCCAAGTCTGTTCCCTGGCCTTCTGACTGGGGCCAGGGGGCTCAGCCCTTCCGGGCTCCTCGTTCTTTGATGTGATGTGAAGACACCAGATTAATATTATTCCATGTGGCAGTTAGAAAACGGGACTGCAAATTTCTTGACACTCCTTTTATTAAGAGTTGGGGTTATGTCCCCTCCCCTTGAGTCTGGGTGGGCTGTGACTACTGCAACCAGTAACCCAGAGCAGAGCTTCCCAAACGTTGTTCCATAGTTATCCTCCTAAGGAGCCTGTTGACTCATTTTCTCTTCCTAGAAGTGCACCCCTACCCCGCCGCGCTATGACATTTTAATACCAAAGATATACTGTATATGTCCATGTTCTATTGATCAGTTGATCCTCTACCAATCGATCATCTATGTTTTATATACGAAAAGAGTAGCATTTTTTCACCCTCCAAGAACCAATGTTTGTCCCCGTCGGAAGGCCCAGATAGAGCCTGGTGACAGTGACCCTGTGTGACGTCCGAGGCCAGGCCAGGAGGAACCCCGTAGCCCCTTCCTCAGTCTCCTCGGGCTCTCCCACTCAGAACCCGACAGCCAAATGGAGAGGCTACCGGTAGGATCTCGGGTCAACAGTCAGGACTGAGCTCCGGGTTGGGTCACCCTGGCTCATGTTCCAGACATGCGGGCAAAGAAGCTTCCGGATGACAGTGGCACCCAGCCATGTGAGTCACCCCACCAGCATATGTCTTCCCAACTGAGGCCCCAGACATGATGGAGCAGAGACAGGCCGTCCCTGTCTCAACCTGCTGGAATTCCTGACCACAGGATCTGTGACATGACAAAGTAAGGAAAATCTAAGCACGGGTAACGGGACCATTCGGCCTCTATCCGTTCTAGGGTTGGGCAAGACGGTAAAGAGGAACGTGCTGCCTCTGCCGTGGGCACGGCGGCTGTGGGGAGGGTGCTGGCTGCTGCCAAGGGCCCCTCTGTGACTCAGCCCTGCGGCGGGGACCGCGGGCCCGGAGCTCCCACATGGTAACACGCAGGCTGCTGGGGCTTGAGGTCTCGCCCTTTCCTGACACGAGCCCCAGAACCGCGTGGGCTCAGGTGTCAGCATGTGGCGGAGCTGTTCCCCACCAGAAGCCACCCGCTGCGGCAGAAGGCCCCCCACCCATCCCCGACACACCCGCTTTGGCGAAGCCCCGACCTCCTTCAAAGGAAAGCTCGAGCCAAAAACGAACCAGCACCTTCTCTAACGGGCTCAAGGAGAGGAACAGAGAGCCAGCAAAAGGTGGCTGGTGAATTTGCTTCAGAAAGGAAATGCTCCAGGACACAGAGCAAGAGCTCAGGTAGGTCCACTCAGTCTCAGAGAAATGACAGACAACGACCTCACTAAAAAGGAGCTCAGAAAAGAGATATAGTTTCCCCAAAATGGTTCAAAAAATATGGACACAAAAAAGAGCAGAGCCCAGGAAGAATGTAAGTAGAAGAGAAAGCCCCCCAAACCCCAACATTTTGTTGGGAGGAAATATGTATACCTTTGAAAATTAAAATAGAAAAAGACTTGTGTTATTTTCTGATGTGTGAGTGGGAGGAAGTTAAACATGAAGGGCCCAGCATTCTGGCTTGCCCTTGCTCTGCTGGGGGTGGGGGAGCGTGGGAGGGTGGAAAGGCCAAAGTTTAGGTCAAACCAAGAGGGGATGATGGTGGTCTGAGCTGGCAGGGGGATGGACAGCATCACAGGCATGATGGGGACAGATCTCAGGCCCTCCTTTGTCCTGTCTGGATGAAGAAGTCCTGACTGTCCCTGGAGCCCTGCACCTGCAGGACCAGGAGGGCTAAGGGACAAATGGAGGGACAGAAATGAACTGTTATTGTGACCACCGGCTGAGTCCCCTGGCCTTGGAGGTCACCAATGTAGATACAGAGACATGTGGATATTTACATTGTTTCAAAGCCCCTCCCCACAAAACACTTATTACTTACACAGGGAAAAAGAGTAGTTTCATTTAGTTTTGACAAATTTATAGTCAGATATCCACATCCCTAAAGATCTTGATTGCAATGACAGTAACCCAAGTATTCATACTTAAAAAGGCTCACTGAACTGTACACCTAGCTTGTGAAGCCTTTTTTAAAAAATTTTTTTTAAATTTTCTTTTTTTTTTAAAGATTTTATTTATTTATTTGACAGAGAGAGAGAACACAAGCAGGGGGAGCGGGAGAGGGAGAAACAAGCTTCACACTGAGTAGGGAGTCCAATGTGGGGCTCGATCTCACAACCCTGGGATCATGACCTGAGCTGAAGGCAGATGCTTAACGACTGTGCCACCCAGGCACCCCTTGCAAAGGCTTTCTAATATGTGAGGTATATATATATACCATGATACTCTTTTTTAAAAAACACAGAAAATAGGGGTGCCTGGGTGGCTCAGACAGTTAAGCATTGGACTCCTCATTTCGGTTCAGGTCATAGTCTCAGGGTCATGAGATCGGGACCTGCATCAGGCTCCACGCTGGGCATGGAGTCTGCTTGGGATTCTCACCCTCCATCTGTCCTTCCCCTCCAGCTGGCATGCTCTCTCTCTCTCTCTAATAAAAAAAAAATTAAAAATACAAACACAGAAAATAACTTCCAAACCCAAGTCCCTATGCTTTTCTTTATGCACTCCTGGCCATCAGTGAAATTTCACATCTATATGAGGGGAGCCCTCGTTGCGAACTCTTTGAGGGGATTAAAAGGCATCATCTAGGTCTCTCCCTTCTCTTGTCTTCCACCTCCCAGTTGCCGGACACATTATGATTCTAGCATTCAATTTAGAGTCACTTTGGACCCTCTAGGATGGAAGGGTCGTCCTCTCACATATAAAAGACTGAAATAGTGTCCCAAAGAAATAATCTCAAAAGAGCCCAGGGTAGCCATAGATTTAATAGGAAATGTATTGAGCAAACAGATGGGATGCGGGTCAGAGATGGCCCAACCTTGTCTTCTATCTTACGTTCAGGCTATTCTTACTCCAGGAGGAGGTGGAATCAGCAGACCTCTGTACACCTGGCCCATTGTGGGTCTTTGACCATGTGGAACACTAGGAAGCTTTTTGGTTTAATTCCGACTTTATAGTTACTGGATGGTCTGGATTTTAAAACCCACATTGGCCAGAGTACTGAATGCTATAATAGTCCATTATCCTTGGCAGAGCCACTCTAGGATTATAAAGAAAAGAGGCATCAGGAGGATCCACACAGGAGGCTTCTTGGCTGCTACCGTGGAGGCCAGGGTCCCAGACCTGTGCAGAGCAGGGAGGGAGCCAGAGTTTATTCCTGAGGTCAGGATGAGGGGAGTCCCCACCTAACAGGGACCAGATCTCTCTTGGAACTTCAACCGCTGCCCATTCCCTGCTGAGAGGTCAGAGGGTGCAGGGGTGTTGATGGTGTGGGAGCTGTGCTTCTCCTGCTCAGGCTGACTCTATTCTCCCCCTGGGTCCCCCCGACTCTGGATCAGCCACACCACAGTCCACAGCAGGACCCTGTGCAGGGACACTTTCACAAAGTTCAAGAGCACAAAGAGAAGGCTGCATAGCAGGGCCCTGTGCAAGGAACAGGGTGACATCAGTGAGCTCCCTCTTTAGGGACAGCCCCAGCCCCTTCCTCCCTGACCTGACTCCTGAGCCCAGACCTGCAGGAGAGACAAGCATTGGTTCCTGCCAGGGAAGCCCCTCTGAGGGCACAGCCATGCTGCCCAACCAAGGCTAAGCCTTTAGGGGCCTCCCTGCAGGCTTAACCTGGGGTCCAGCACCTCTGCCTCCTGATTTCATCCTGCTTTTTGGTTACCCTCCTACAATTTCCCTCCACCTCACCTCAGGCCAGCAAAGCTCAAGGGTTTACCTTTGTGTGTCTTTTCATTCTACTTGTGTCCTACCTTGTGTCAATTCTGCCCAAATTTCCATCTCTGATCTAATATTACCTCTTTGAAGCAGATGAAGATCCCCCACCCCTGTCCACCTGGCTATTTACCTTCAGGGTTCTCCTGGGTGGGGTCTCTCCCAGCTCTGACCCCACGTGGTAGCACATATGAGGTGTTCTCTCTCATACAACCTGTATACTGGACACGGGCTCTAGATGGATGATGGGCCATTGCTTACGTGTCCCCCTGGTGGTTTGTCTTACTAATCAACTGTCTGACCCCTTTACCATTGGCCTCATCCTCTCCTCCACAAGCAAGGCCAGGATCCCCTGCAGACCAACCTTGCTCTGTCTTTCACCTTCCTTGAGCATGATGGGTCATTGGATTTCACACGTGGTTTTCTGGAAAGAGAGAGGGCATGCTGCTTTGCCCTTCCTTAAAATATCCTTTAAGCTACTGTGCTCTTTTCATAAGTTCCATTCACTGTGGGCTTGCTGTCCCGTCTCTCCACCTTGCAGACTTCCTCCTATGCTCCTTGGTCTCCTCAAAGTCCTGCACCCTCCACTCCCCACTCAACAGAACAACTCCAAACAGTCACCAGCAGGACAGAAGCTCATCATGAAGCTTAGCCAAGTGCCTTGCATCATTCAGAGGCATGACGGAACAAACTATCCAGTGGGGCCCGGTTCCCAGGAATAGGGTCCTGCAGAAGGGAAAGAAGTAGAACTGGGGCTGGAAGGAAGGTGGTGCAGGGTGTTTCTGGAAGGCGGGACCCAGGGAGGGAATGCACCTACCCCCTGGTCTCTGATGGGGTGAAAATGGGGCAGTGTGTTTGCCCTTTGATGAAAGAGCTAATTGGTTGTCTTTGGATGATTCTTGATGGGGGAGGGGGGGCCTTCAGGTTGATGTCCCAGCCTCTCTACCATGTTGGGAATGTGAGAAAGCAGGTATCACAGCATCCCACTCCTTCCCAGCGTTTCCCTAGCACTCAGGGAGGACAGGGTTGAATTCATGGAACAGGCACCTGCTTGTGACCATCTGTGGGCAGAATAACACCCCCCCCCCCCGAGAGGTGTCAGACCTGTGAATGTGGTGGGTACATGGCAAGGGGGAAGTCATGATGCAGATGGAGTTAAGATTGCCAACCAGCTGACCTTGAGATGGGGAGATTATCCTGGGTTACCTGGGTGGACCTAATGTCATCAGCAGTGTGTTTATAAATGAAAGGACAGGGGAGAGCCAGTATCCTGGTAATGTGGTATGAGGAGGACTCAACCACCACTGCTGGCTGTGAGGATGGAAGGGACCCGGAGCCAGGGGGTGCAGGGCCTCCAGAGGCTGGAAAAGACAAGGAAGGTCTTCTCCCTTAGAGCCTCCAGAAGGAACTAGCCCTGCCAACACCTTAACTTTAGCCCAGGGAGACTCATTTCAGACTTCTGACCTCCAGAACCATAAGATCATAAAACTCTTTTTGTCTTAAGCCACCAGGTTGGTGGTGATTTGTTCCAGAAGCCACAGGAAAGGAATACAGAGTACTTCTCTTCTGGCATACTTGAGGCTGGAACCACCTACACCTCTTTGTGGTTCTTGTGGGTTGGGAGGCAGGTCAGAAGGAGGCCAGAGACTTCTCTCCTGCAGCCCAGCTGAAGAACTTTGTCTAGGTTCCTCTTGCAGAGTGGGGAGTTTTTTAGGTGCTCAGAGGTATAAAGAGGGGGGCCTAGTGCAGACCTTGCTGATTCTCCCCTGCATAGGAAACCTCGTGGGGCCAAGGGGGGGGGTCCCTGAGAGAGTGCCCTGTGGGAAGCGGTCACAGGGCAGCAGTGGGAAAGGTCTGCTGGGGTCCAGCTCTGCTCACCTGCTGTCGGGGTTGATCAGAGTCACGGGCTGGGTGCTGTTGATGCCCAGGGTAAATGGAAATGTGGAATCCCAACTGGCTGTTGTGGGTCTTGTCACAGGTTTGGGGAAATCTGTTGGATCTGGTGCTAAACACACAGGGCAGGGCAGGATGGTGAGTGTGACGCAGATGGCTCCCATGGCCTTCTCCACTCCCCACCCCCAGGGTGAAGAAGCTTCTGCCTTAGCCTCATCACTCAGGCACATTGGTCTGCTCTTGCATCTTTTTGGTTTCCTGTTCCAAACATGCAATTATTTCATTTGCAGAGAAACAGCAGTTCACCACCGGGGGAGGCATGTTGGGTGGGGAGCTCTGGAGCAATTACATTCAGCTCAATCTCAGGGTCTGTTTGGCACAGCTGAGCACGTCAGAGCCACGTTCCCACCCCTGCAGCCTTCAATCAGCCAGGCCAGCTCTTCTCTGAGTCTCAGCCTTGCCCAAAGCAGGCTGTGTGCCACCTGCCCTGAAGCACTGTGACCCACGAGCTGGCTGGCTGAGGGTTCCCCCGTCTCCTGTAGCCGCCCAGAGCCCACAGCCCCTGCTGTCTTCTGGGGTCCAGCCTGCCTCCCCGGGGCCTTTCTTATTACACCAGTCCTGCCAACGAAGGCTTATCTGGTTGGAGGGTCCAGACTCCAAATCTCTGGCCCCAGTTCTCCTGCAGTCTTGCACACATCCACCCACCTTTGTTGTCTTTTTCAGTTAATCTCTGGAACATTCTACCAGCATACCTGTCCAGTGGGCACATTTGCACACCATTTTGCATATGCTAAGTGTGAAGAGACTTTTCTCTGCTTTGTAAATGAGCTAATGAGTATCAGATGTATTACCTACCTAGTCTCTGGGTCTGTGTGTCTGTGGGTCTGTATGTTGGAGAGAAGACTGAAGGGTCCAGATCTGGAGCTGTGTGTGTGGGGCTACAGCCTGACTCCCTTTCCAGGCCTGTCTCCAGGGAGGCCCTAGTGGAGCCCAGAGTCCCCTCCAAGGCTCAGAGGTAGCCCCAGAGAGGGGTTCCCAGCACTCTGGTGGAGCCTGCCTTTCCATCTCCCAGAAATGGGTTCAGAGTCCCTCGCCTGCTCCTTTGTGCTTATGTTGCCAGAGGAAGGAGGGGAAGAAGGAGGGGGCAGGGAGATAGTCTCTTGTCCTATAGCTGAGACCATCAGGACCATGGCTTTCTAGCACCCACTCCTCCCTGCACACCTGACAAGGCCCCACTCAGCCTGGGGCTGCACTGAGCGTGGACGTGACCAGGAAAAGAGGAGCTGCCTTCCCTGGACAAGCCTGTCCTACCCGAGTCTCTGCTTCTCTGCTCCCTCTGGGGAGAGCAGCTGGAGACATGCAGAGATGTGGGGCTTGCTCTTTCTTCCAGTCTTTCCCAGACTCTTGGTGCCCCCAACCATACTTGCTCACACATGCACACACACATGCACACACACACACAGGTGGAGTCTCAGGCAAGTTTAGAGACTCTTCTCCATCCATTTGGGAAGACAGAGGAACAGTCCTGACTCCTCTGTGGGGTGGTACCAGGGCTCCAGGACACAGGAGGGCGTAGTGCCTACCTGGGTCGACAATCACGGAAAATTTGTACCCCAAGTCTTCGCCGATTCTCTCAATTCCACACCAGTATGTGTCTGTGTCATCCAGCCGGAGCCCCTCCAAAGTCATGGTGATTGTGCGTTGGTTGTGATAGTCCTGGATGGTCGCTCTGCCCTTCTTTACCAGTTGCTCTGACCCGGTGGTTTTTACAAGGATTCTGCAGGAATTCCAGTTCTTCCCGCGGCACCACCACTTCTTATAGGGTTCCCACCCTCGGCCATACTCACAGTTTGTCGTCAGTGTGCCCCCCTCTGTGCCTCTCACAGTTCTTTCCTGGCAGATGGAGAAGTGGCCTAGAAGACAGAAACCCAACATTCATGTCATCCTCCCTTGAGCCCTGGGATGGTGTGGATGATGCTGGGGCATCTGGTAACGCCCTGAAGACCAGCCAGGAGCCTCTGCTCTCTGTCTAATTGCCACATCCCACCTGTCTCTTAATCCCCTGCAGTATGTCTTTAGTTGTCTCCTCTCTTGGATGTCCCCCTTGGGGCTCCTAACTGCCCAATACAGGGGCCTCTGCTCACTTCGATCCTACTGACCACAACCCCTCCCTTGCCCTCTGCCAACACCTCTCCCCGGCAGTGCAGAACGCACACTGCACCGCAGGTGTATTTCTGAATCCTAGAGCTGGTGAGACAGTGCGGCCCCCTCCTTACCCAACCCCTGACACTCTAACCCCAAAACACCTAAAGTCCCTCACCCTCCGAATCCATCCATGGAAGTAAACATACACACTCACACATACACATTCATTCACACAGGTGATCGCTTGTTATTTTACTACACACCTTGCTCTTCCGTGTCTCCTTATATTTACACAAGCTGTTCCCTCTACTTGGAATGTTCTCTCTGCTCTGCTTAATCAAGCCTTCTATTCATCCCTCAAGGCTCAGCTCAAACAGTGTCTCTTCTATGGTGTCTCTGGTTCTGCAGCTAACTGGGTTGCTCTGGGTGCCATCAGAGTACTTTGTCCCTGTCTCCGTTGTTGCACTTATGACCCTGGACGATGGTCTGTTCCTTGGCTCATCCAGAGCAGAGACTTGGGCAGCCTGATGTGTGGGATTGAACAACTCTCCAGAGATCCTATCACCCCTGGTTTTGCTGCCTGTCTTCCTCCCTGTATCTGAGCTCTTCAGAAGAGATCCTGGCTCTAGCTACAAGGCAAGACCAATAGTGCAGGTTTATAAATAATCCAGATAGCTGAACCCCACCTTGCTTGAGTGGGTCTCACTTGGAGCTTGAGCTTTTGTGCTCCCTCCAAGTTCCTTAGGAATTCATGCATTTATGTATGTGTATATATGCATATGTATGTGCCCATGTATGCATCTATCTATCATCTATCCATCCATCCATGCTCCATCCATGCATCCATCCATCATATGTCTATCCAACTATCTGCCAAGGTTGAGAAGTAGTGCACTAGAAGACAGACACCATTTGTGTTGTTCATTTTGTTTCTTTTCCCAAAACCCAACTTAGTACCTGTCAGGTAACAAAACTAAAAAAAAAATTTTTTTTTAAAGAATTAGTGTCTGGTGAGTGAAATGTCCTGCCATTTCCCCCAGGATAAACCCTGTCTGTGTCCCGCCTCAGCCCTGCAGGTACTCCGTCCTGAAGCCCCTGCCCCACTCACCTTGGATGATGAGAAGGAACAGAACCGGGAGCAGCCACATGTCCTGCCTGCCTGGGTTGTCTCCCTGGTGCTCAGCTGATGCCCCCTGCCCTCCAGAGACTGGAACTGAGCTCAGAGGCCAACTGCCTTCGTTTTCTTAAATTAATCTTTTTCAATTTCTCTCATCTACTTCCCTTAATTTTTTTTCTTCAGTTACTTCCTAATTTTCTTAATTAGGAGAAAGGCAGTGCCGTTCTTTGGATCGTATGGTTGACGTGATGAGGTGTGCCCTCTTCTTGCTCTGGCCCCTCACCTCAGCATCCCCTAGTGTCTGTCCCCGATGACCTTGTCTCTGGAGAGGGTCTCTGCACCACTCTCTGGCACCACCTCCAGTCTCTGCACACCTACTTCCTGCCACCCCCTTCCCCAGCCCAGTTCTGGACTTCCATTGGCTACTGGCACCTCTGTAGAGCGGTCCACCCTGTGAGCAGCTCAGATGTGCTCAGAATGCAATTTCTTGTCATCTTCACTCCTAAAGTCTATCTATCTCAACATCTGGTCCATGGGCCCAGGGAGTCCCTCTCCACCTGCCTCCACCAGGCTAGCCTTCCTAAGACAAAGCCCTTGGGGCCCTCTTTCTGCCACTTGCTACCCTCAGAAGGCCTTGCCAGGGTGGGGGGTTTGGAGGCAGAGCAGCCAAGGGCTTTACCAACAGGAGGAGTAGTGGGTGAGTTGGGCCAGCCCTGGAGAGGGAAGGGGAGCAAGAGTTCCTGTCCGTTCAAGGTTCTTCTAGCTGGACTAAGAATGAAATTGACATTAACAGGAGAAAATCACATTTAATAGCATACATACAGGGAATCCACACAATCATGGCAGTCAGGCAAAAAGAGGTATAAATTTCATCCTGAATTAAGGAGAAGGGCAGGGCTCTGAGACTTCAAAGAGGCGGAACACAATTCACAGGAAGATTAGGAACAGTAAATGTTTTGTAGACAAATGTTTGCTCTGCCATGTAGCTGGGTTCATCAGAGAAAACTTAAATTTAAACTTCTCTGAAGTTTCACACATTAAAAGTTACGCTGGTGGGATGTTTCTTCCCATTGAACTGGTCTATTAGGACTGACAGTAGGTCAGTTTAGGCAAACTCATTTCAGAAGACAGAGATGCAGGTGTATTCTCAACATCTGGACTACAGAGTAAGTCATCAGGTATTAAATAAGAGGCATTTCTATAGAAACAAAAAGAAAACAATGGTTAATGACTGGATCAAATGTTAAGCCAGTCTCCGAGTTCTGAGGGCAGCCAGGGGAACAGACTTCTAGATGTCAACTCGAAGCATCTTCAGGTAGAGTGAAGGCAGGTTGTGGCAATCAGACAAAACCTCTGGGTCTGTAGTTCAAATGTCTCTGGTGATCTGAGTGGCCCATTGAGTAATTGGCACAGAGATTGTCTATGTGTGAGCTATTGTGCTGATTTCTCTGAAGTGTACATCAAGCTGTTCAGGAAAAGGGGCAGTTCTCATTCTCAATGATTCCAAATCAGAAAGGGGAGAAAACTCAAAATGCTAGCATGGAGAGTCGTAGCCGGGCAGTGGAGGATACTGGAAGAAATCAGGACCTAGTCCCGCTTATAATGATTAGTATTAAAATCTAATACGTATAAAGATGTGTTATTGAAATATCTTTTGTCTCTATAATCACCCTCATTATTACCAAAGATAACCAAGTTAACATGAATTTGTTTGCAAAATAAATCTAGTTTCCAAAAAACCGTGGCCTGATTATTTACATAAGTGCAGCAAGAATTACAGCTGTATCTTTTTTTTAATTATTTTTTTATTAACATATAATGTATTCTTTGTTTCAGGGGTACAAGTCTGTGATTCATCAGTGTTACACAATTCACAGCGCTCACCATAGCACATACCCTCCCCAATGTCTATCACCCAGCCACCCCATCCCTCCCACCCCCACCACTCCAGCAACCCTCAGTTTGTTTCCTGAGATTA
Source organism: Mirounga leonina (assembly GCF_011800145.1). NCBI lineage: Eukaryota > Metazoa > Chordata > Mammalia > Carnivora > Phocidae > Mirounga > Mirounga leonina. Next base: position 26,367 of record NW_023270010.1, read on the forward strand.
AGAGCCTATTATGGTTTTTTTCTCTCTCTCTCTGGTTTCATCTTGTTTCATTTTTCCCTCCCTTCCCCTATGATCCTCTGTCTTGTTTCTCAAATTCCTCATATCACTGAGATCATATGATACTTGTCTTTCTCTGATTGACTTATTTTGCTTAGCATAATGCCCTCTAGTTCCATCTACGACGTTGCAAATTGCAAAATTTCATTTTTTCTTTTTTTGCTGGCTTGCAGCTGTATCTTAAAACTGCTTTGCTAGAAGTTTTCTAAGAGAATCTCTACATAAGAGGTGTCTGTGTGACTCATTCAGTTGAGTGACCAGCTCTTGATTTCGGTTCAGGTTGAGATATCGGCTCAGAACTGTGGGATCGAGCCCTGCCTCAGGTTCTGTACTCAGGTGGTCTGCTTCTCCCTCTCCCTCTGCTTGTCCCCACCCTCACTCTCTCTCTCAAATAAATAAATAAATAAATAAATAAAATCTTAAAAAAAATCTCTACATGAAGTTTAATAGCCTCTCAAGGCCAGAAGACAAACCAAATACTTGCCATCAGACTTTGTCTGTAATGCCTATAGATTTGGGTGAGTTCCTCTCTTCTCTAAGTCCCCCAGACATCCTGCACCTGCCAGGAAGTGACCTTTTTACACACCTGGTAAGACTGCTGAGAACTCTGTAAACAAGGTATCAGTCTGGTATTTCCAAGGGGCTCTATTGACTCCATAAAGTCAACCTGAGCTACAGCTGTCAGGTCACACCTGAGCCTATGCATGTCCCCCCAGATTGGACATTCCAGTCCAAATCTTGTACCTATAACCAGTGTTTCCAACTGTGTCCAGTCATAAAGAGAACAGATTCTTATTGAACTGAAGCAAATAAATAGATTGTCATTAAAATTGAAGAATACCCACTGACAGTTTCTGAAATCTGGAGGGTTCAGGTAAGGAGCAAAGAGAAATGTTTCCATTTGTTCACAAAGGTATATTTTATTTTATCAAATTGCTGTAAGTCAGTTGGCTTAAGAGACAAAGTTTCCTTAAATCTGCAAAAACAAAGCATTAAAAAATAGCAACATTTCAAAGAAAAGTCATAAAGAGTATAATTATTCTCAAGTTGTCAGAGTCATGTTATTAATTCTGATTCTGCTTGAATCCAGTTTTTGTATTACTTTTGGGTATTTTCACTTCATTCAGATTTATGGTCTTAAGGTTATCAGAAACTTGTACTCAGAGTTTTTTCCATGAATCTCATTGGAAAGGAAGCACATCTGCACATTTATTGAGGCATCTGAGTATAAGTGTAACTGTCTGTAAATGAGAGAAAGGCTTAGAAATGGCCAAGTTTGGAGATCTGATTAGAGTTCTTTCCAGTACAGCTGACAAGGAAATCTGGTTATTTCTGTGACTCACAAAATTTTGAGATAATATCATAGCAGGACATCAGATTTCTAGAAGTTTCATATAATTTTTAGGACATGTATTTTAATATTATATCTAAGAAATTCATATCACTTATTTGGCAATGCTTCCCATAGAAGGTAAGGTACCAAATAACACTCATTAGTTTAATTGGCCACAAAATCTCTGAAATGTTCCACGAGCCCTTTGGGACACCCCAGACTGTGGTCAAAAGACTTTATTTTAGAATTTGATTTTGGGAAGTATGTCACAAAATATCAAAATGGTTTGAATGTTTGATTGAATGGGGTTACAAACCATTATGAAACAATATTTTTAACAGTTTTTTTTTTTTTTAAGATTTATTTATTTGACACAGAGAGAGAGACAGCTAGAGAGGAAACACAAGCAGGGGGAGTGGAAGAGGGAGAAGCAGGCTCCTGGCTGAGCAGGGAGCCCGATGCGGGGCTTGATCCCAGGACCCTGGGATCATGACCTGAACCGAAGGCAGACGCTTAACGACTGAGCCACCCAGGCGCCCCGAAACAATATTTAATTATCCTTTTAACCAAAATGACAATAAAAGATACTCAATGCAAACACAGAAGGTTACATCATTGTGAGCAAAATGTAATTCCCTTCATATTAAGACCCAGTTTTCTTAAGTAATCAAAGACGTGATAAACACAGGAAATTACTTTGTCAACCAGAATCATGTTTTTTTATAGGCAGAAAACTTAAGTGATAAAGAAAAAGTTTTACTTACAATTTCTTATGGAGAACAAACCAATAGTTCAAGAAAACTCTGGACTTTTAACAAAGAGAAAACAAAAACTTCGCACTGGTGCATTTTTGATGTTAAAACTCATTTAGTCATTTAAATATATCATAATCTTAGCCAGTATTGGCCACACATAAAATTTCTTTCCAAGGATCCTTCCTTCATAAATCTTCTAGAATTTCTTTTTTTTATATTTAGATTTTGTCCTAAATGTTTTCTCTTGAAATAACCAGTCTCACTTAAGGACAAACTTATTTTCTTTTCCCTCAACAAATATGTCTTTTTCTTCTTCATACTTTTTCTTACAGACAGCACGTATTTTACTTTCTTCACAAACAGAGTTGTTTCCCTTGTTATTTCTAGTGGTCTTAGTTACATTTATCAGAATTCTTAATGCTTTGAAACCTTAATATCCAGTGAAATCAGGGTAGTAAGCAACTGTGAGCTCGGTTACAGCTGAATTCTTTAGATTGACAAGTTGATGAATATATTTGGAATTTTTGAAAATGTGCTTTTTTCATAATACAATATTTCAATAAAGCATGAACTCTGTTTATTAGATTTATCTTTAGTTTCTTAATAATAAGAGAAAAGTAGATAAATCTCTGTTCACTATTTTATCTTATTTACATCTGTTAATTAACTTGTTTTTAACAAGTACACTCAAACTGCCCCTAAAACTTCATGAGGCATTAGGTATAATCAAAGATTATTCTAAGGTTTCTTTTTCTCCTGATCAAATTTGCAATAGAGATAGCATGACCTTATTTGACAAAAGCAGAATAAAAGTTTTATATTTAGGCTGGTAACTCTAAAGGCTATTTTAACTCTAACTCTATTTTAAGTAAACCAACAACCTTAAATTAGCTTTAGTACCGAATGTTTTCCCAATACTGTGACCCTGAAAAATGTTGGGGTTAGTTTTTACCTTTCTGAGTTTAGAATGCTCAATGCTGGGTGCCTGGGTGGCTCAGTTGGTTAAGCGACCGCCTTCGGCTCAGGTCATGATCCTGGAGTCCCGGGATCGAGTCCCCACATCGGGCTCCCTGCTCAGCGGGGGTCTGCTTCCCCCTCTGCCCTCTTCCCTCTCATTCTCTCTCTCTCTCAAATAAATAAATAAAATCTTTAAAAAAACAAAAAAGAATGCTCAATGCTTGTAAGTGCTTTCTTTCAAATAACTAAATAGAAATCTTTTGCATGTAAATTTTAGCAATACCTCCCGTTGGTAGAGAAAATATCTCACACAACATACACTGACACACACACACTACACAGACAGGATGAACACAAAATTTTAATTTTGTTTTTACTAATATTTATGAATAGGACCTTATAGGCTCAATTTTTAAGTACTTCCTTCTGATGTTATTTATTTATTTATTTATTTATTTGAAAAGCTTTTCTTTTAGTTCCCATTTCTCTCTTTTCCCTCCTTTTAATTTTTTTCTTCATCAGTCTCAGGAGATTTTGGGCTGTGTTTACATATCAAACACATGAGAAGATTTATAATTTCAAGGGTCAGAGAAAGAAGGTAAAAAATTGTTTTTCTTGGGTTTCAGGGTAATTGCTATTTAAAATTCACCATTTTGTTTTTAAAAATACAGAACACTTTTGTTCTTTTATAATATTCAAGAACATTCTGAGAGGACTAGGCAAGGTTTGGAGGTTGAGAGAGCTAGGGGGCGTTTAGCTTGTTTCCAGAGCTGTAGTTCTCCTTTTGTAGAGATTTCTACAAGAAGGACAGTTGTTCCCCATTCCCCAAAGACCTGGATTACAGCCTGAATATCAAGCCACTGCCCCATCTTGTTAACTAAATTTGCTTCTTTATATCAGGGAGAATTCTAACTAAAATGGGAACCAAAAGATTTATGCCTTTGTAAAGTCTGTCTAAAGAATTTTTTTT
>NW_023270011.1:0-11806 GCF_011800145.1 Mirounga leonina
GGTTTGGATTTTGTCAAAGCTTATCCTACAACAATTGACATGATCATGTTTCTTCTGGATGTGGTCTAGGACACTGATTAGCTACGTTGAACAGCCTTTGCATTCCCGGTGTAAATCACACTTGGTCATGATGTAGAGTCCTGTCAATGTGCTGCTAGATTCTGTCTGCTAGAGTTCTGTTGAGGATTTTTGCCTCGCTCTTCATCATGGATTTTGGCCTGCAACTGTCTTTTCTTGTAAGGTCTTTGTCCGTCTTTGGAATCGGGACAATGCTGGCATTCTAGGGTGACGTGGGAAGTGTTCCCTCCTCTTGTACTTTTTTCAGACTTTCAGAAGGATTGGTATTCTGTCTTCTTTAAACGTGTGGGACAAATCACCAGGGAAAGCATCAGGTTCTGGACTTTTCATTCTTGGGAAGTTCTCATGACTGCTTCAGTCTATTTACTTATTATAGGTCTGCTCAGGGTTTCCATTTCTTCTGGAGTCACTTTGGTAGTTTGTGTGCTTCTCAGAATGATCTGCTTCATCTCAGGGAGCCAATTGGTTGGTGTAAAGTGCTTCCATTTTTGTCTCTTTGTCCATTTTGGTAAATCTGCAAAAGAAAGAACTGTTGTTTTCACTGATTTTTCTCACGTGCTCTTCTCTTCCATGTATCTCTGCCCTAATCTTCATAGTTTCCTTTGCTCTACTAACTTTGATCTTCTCCTTCGACTGAACCAGAGGAACCTTCGAACTGTTCCAGATGCCAGCCAGCCAGAGGGCCATTGTCTAGGTCTGGGTTGTTGGGTAGAGAAGCAATACAGACTGGAGTGGATCAGGCTACCTGGGCAATTTCTACCTCACCTGGCATTCCAGGTCACCCCCAGACCGTCATTTCAGCCTGAAGGTCTCCTCCTGCCAGGCATGATGCCCAGCAACAGACTGACCTGACTTCCCATGAACCACTCACGACCTTAGGGGCCTTCTGTGCTCTAGGAACAAGCAGACTACCTGAATTTTGCCAAGGAGCACTGCCCATGAGCAGAAAACCTGCATAGCTCAGGGCACTGTCTTCTGTGTGTTTCCTTCACACCTTCCCATGTGTGGGTCACAGCCACCTGTGCCCATGGACACCCTAGAGCACCCATTCACCCAGGGTGCCGGATCAATGCAAAGTCAGCCCTTCAATTCTGCCACCACACCCCCAACACAACACCCAAGACCAAAAGGAGCGCTCACTCCAAGTCTTGGGACCAGCTCAGATGCAGCCCCTACCTGCGCAGCAGGGACATCGCCTACCCGCTCTGCATGCTCCTCCAGCCCGATGGAGATGTGCACGACATTAGTGTGGGTTTGGTCCCAGGATCCCTGATGGCCAGGAAGAGGAGGAGACTGTCCCACCCTTTCTCCCTGACAGACATCCCTTCCTGGAGCCTGGGTCCCCACTCCACAGCCACAAGGGGCCAAGAACACTCAGTCTCTAGTGGCTTCTGGGCTAGATGCTGACCGCGTTTGCCTTACACAGTCTGGTGTTTCTGCTGGCCTTGCCGTTCCTCAAGTTCCGGAGTTGACCTCCCAGTCGTAGCTGGAGACCTCAGGCATCATCTCAGCCTCTGTCAGCACCTCCCCCTCCTCAGCCTCCATCACATCTGTGGCAGCCTCGGACTCACACGAGCGCCGTGTCTCGGGGTCTGCAACCACGGCTCCTCGCTGCTGCTCTCCATGCAGCAGGTGGGCGCCGCTGCCTCAACCCCATCAGCCTGGACATGAAGATCGGCACAATGTCCAAGAGCATCCTGCTGAACTGGGCACGTGGGGCGTCCCTTTGGTCTCCTGACTCAGACGTCTCTGAGTACTGACCTCACTGGAACAACTAGCTACTCTGACAAGAAGCCACCTCTGGACCTTCCAGGCAGCATGCCCAGGCCTGGAAGGACGCAGACGACCACCACGGCCCCCACTCTACACAGGAGGAAACTGCGGCAGCCTCCTCACCTCCGGCTGGTGCTTGCTTGGTGATCCATGCTTGGGTGGGGACAATAACATGCTCACCAAGCTCCTTCTCAATCTACGATGCTGTGGCTCTGGTAAGACTGCCCGGATTGTGTACCCTGAACCCCCCAACCCGCAGTGTCCCCTGACTCCTTGCCCAATATCCAGAGAGCCCTGCGTGATAGGGTCTAGACATGCTCCCCAGTGTGCACCCCTCAGCCCACTCCAGCCTCTGTAGGGCCTTCATACCCCAGGGAGCCCGGCAGGAATTTGCCCCTCAGAACCCCTGCCGTCCCTCCCTATGACCCCCATCCAGAGTGGCCTCACCTCCAAGCCTGGGCTCAAAGCCTCTTTCCTCCGTCTCCTCTGTAACCTCAGGCTTTGGGTCAGATTGAGCTGGGTTCAAACCCCACAGCAGGGCCATGTCACAGCCCTGTGACTGGCAAGCTCCTGTGGAAACTCTTGGGACCTCAGTTTTCTACTTTGGAGATGGGGTCAGTGACTCCCACCTCAGGAGGATGGGTTGGGGTTGAAAGCAGAGAGATGAAGGTGCGTGAGTGCTGGATTTTGGGGAGAAGGGCTGCTGCCAGGAAGACAGGGGGAGGGGATGTAGAGGAGGAAAAGGCGGCCTGACCTCCTCCCTACCACACGTGTCCCCATCACCCTCCCCTGACCCCCCCGCCATGCACTGAGATGAACACTGAAGTAGAACGTGGGGGCCAGGACGGCAGCGGGGGTATATTTCATTTCTCTCTAGTCCCCAGGTCTCCATGTCCACTCAGTCCAGCGGCCCTGCCTGGCGGGACTGGGGCTGGCCCCCAGCCTAAGAGGACGTGAGGGTCACTGAGCAGGCAGTGGAGATCGGGACACGGAGGACCAAGGCCACAGCCAGCCCCTCGGGGTTGTGCAGGCCTGCTGGCAGGTGGGGTCCCGCGCAGGCGCCGTCTGCTGGGCTGTGTGCGCCTGCGCAGGATCCACCTGCCTCCGACCCACCGTTGGTGGGAGGGCCCCGCCCACCCAGAGTGCACCTGCGCCACGTCCACCCAAAAGGTGGGAGCCGACCGGCCACGCCGAGCCACGCTAATGAAGTTCCTCCTCCAAGCCCTCATGGGACAGTCAGCAAACTGAGGGCAGGAGAAGCACGGACTGCCTGGGACCCACCAGCTGAGCAGAGGCTAGAGGAACAGGGCGGGTTCCAGCTTCCGAGGCCAAGCTTCACCTCGCAGGGGGTTTCCTTTGGGAACGAGGGCCCCTAAGATCTGGGGGACCCCTGCCCACACTCCCATGTGGGGCCCTTTCCTCTGGTCACCCTCGCGCGGGCACACGTACGCACAAGGCTCTCTGTGTGCGCGCGCGCGCGCACACACACACACTCACACACACACATAAACTCCCCAGGGGCGTCTAAGGGGCCGTGGACCCTGGAGGGGACAAGGGGGAAAGAAGGAGGAGGTTGGAGGCAGTTGGGCCGTGGGCTGTGGGCATTGTCTCCTGGGAACATGCCCGGGGCCGTAGCATGGGGCTCGGGGGAGACATGCCAGGCTGATGGCCAGGGCGTCCCCAAGATGCCCAAGGGCTGTCACAGGCACCCATATTCTAGAGACAGCCCCCTTCCTACTCAGTTCACTTGGCTGGAGATGCTGCAATCCTGCTGTATCCCGATGTCCCCAGGATGTGGTCTCAGCAAAGCCGACACTGAGAGCCGTTGCCTACACTGCAGACCTGGGGTCAGGTCCCAGCCCTGACACCTGTGGCCATTTGCCTGGAGGGGCCCAAAGGGAACACAGGGAGGCCCAGAGCCAGCCAGGCCAGCCAGACACCGCTGTGATCCGACTGTGCAGCCCAGCGCCCCTCCTGTGTGTGTGTCTGTGTGTGTGTGTGTGCAGAGGTCTCGGGCAGGGTAGCCCACGCTGAGCAGGAGCAGGGTGATGAGGGGCCAGATGCCTGGTGGGTGGATCATGTTGACACCCCGGGTCAAGGCTGGGTGGGTGGGACGGGGTGTGCTGGGGCGGCCTCCTTCTCCCCAGGGTTGATCCGGAGCCCTGTCGATACATGTCACTGCACCCCGGGCGCAGGGCTGTGACCGCACGGGGCTGTGTCTCATCTGGGGGCAGCCGTGGGGCTGGGCAGGAGGACGGTGAGGACGGCCGGGCAGGGCTGTGATGCCTCCGGGCCGGGCGCCGCTCACTGTCTTCGCAGAGCCCCATGGAAGAAATTGGGGACAAGCTGGTCAACAGGAGCCTCACTCGACGGCTCCCCTGTGTGGGGCACATGCACCAGGCAGTCGGTAAGGGCTGGTGCGGGCTCAGGGGGAGTGTGGGGACGAGGGCGCTCCAGGACCGGGCTCGGGGAGGGCCGGGAGGGTCTCCTGCCCCGACGCCATCCGGGACACTGACGACCCGGGGTGCCACGACGGCTGTGCCCCTTACGTGGCCATGATCTCAACCCAAGGGGTCTGGGCTGCTCCCTTCACACACACACACACACACACACACACACGCGAAACACACACACACACCCAGTCCTTCAAACACACACACACACACCCCTGGTCCTTCACACACAGACACACACACCCGGTCCAGCCCCAGCCTTGGCCAGGTACAAAATCACCCTTCACATACGTGGCAGATGATCCGAACCAATTTGGATATTCTGTTGCACTTCAGGACATGGACAGGAATAGTTTTGCAGTTTCTGTGTTGTGAATTGTCCCTCCTTTATCCAAAGATCAGCCCCACCGTGAACCTGAGTGGGCCCTGCCGCTGGGGGCGAGCCAGAGGCTGTGGGCGGTCCGTGCTGACAGCCTGAGGAAGCTGGTGGAGCCGGGCCAGGCCCTCTCCTGTGGCCCCTCTCCCGGAGCACCTCCCAGAGGAACGCCTCCCCAGCCCTTCCCACACCTGCTGCTCACCAAGGTGAGCAGGGCCCCCCGTCCCGCCCGGAGGCTCCTCCTCACCTGCGGGCTGTGTGTCTCGGGCATGGCACGTCCCCTCTCCGAACGTCAGGTGTCTCCTGGGGACCCTGCGTGCCACGAGGCCAGGCCCCACACACGGGGTTGCCGTCGGGCCTGTTGGGACCGCTCCCCGACCCTGTGGCCGGCCCACAGGGAGGGTGGCCTGGGCCTGAGGCGGTTCCTCTCCACCGTGAAGGAGCTCTCTGCCCCAAGCCTCGGTGTCCTGTGTCAGGGGCAAAGCCTCATTCCTGGCTGTGAGGAGGTTTCAGATTCCCTCTGGGGCTCCCATCCTGGGTGGAGCCAGAGCAGGGATCCCTGGGGGTTGGCAGAGGGGCCCCAGAGCCACTCAGACATCTGAAAGGTGCGGCTGGGCTTCATCGACTCCACACATGGACAGGAAGCCCCTTCTAGACATTTTCCATAATTCAGGGAACAGGGCAGACAAATGTCCCTGCCCCGCGGGCCTCTTTCTAGGTGGGGGTCTGCCGCTAAGCCTAGACGACAAAGCAGAGATGGGCACACGACGTTCCGTGGGACGCCCTGCCGGCCTCCTCTACATACGGATCCCTCTGCTCTCATTGTCCGAAGGATGATGGGCCCTAGGACGAAGAGCCCTTGTCTCCGAGGTGGTGAGGGAACGCGGGGGACCGGTCAAGTGCGGAGCCATGGGTCTCGTGCACATCTGCCGCAGGGCTGGGTCATGGTACAGGAGGTGTGGGCAGGTCGTCTGTGCACACCTGGCCATGACACACCTGGCTGGCCCTCTCGGTGGGGAGGCCTGCGTGCCTGGTGCACCTGTCCCCCACCTACCCCTGGAGGAGCAGCCACGTTCAAGCCCTTCCATGTCCGACCCTCAGGGACAGTTGGGAACCTGATTCAAGAGAGGCAGGGACTGGCCCAGGACAACTGAGGGGTGCAGAGTCCAAGGAGCTGCTCTCCAGTCCTAGGCCATTCCCAACCCTCCCATGAGGTTTGCTTTGGGGGTGACAGTCCCTCAGATCCTCGGGAAGAGCTACCCACCCTGTCCCATGTGGGGACATGACCTTGGCAACCCCAGGCACGTAGAGGCACGTGCACCTGCACACCCACCCCCCCACACACACCCCCACACACACACACCACTCTGACTGCCCAGCTCGGGGTCAGAAGGGGAGGACACCCTGGGAGCGAGGTGGGTGACAAGGGGGAAAGAAGAAACAGGTTGCAGACAGCTGGGCCATGGGGCAGGGCATCTGGACACCTGGCAAGTACCCAGATCCATAGCATGGGGAGGGAAGACAGGCCAGGCTGAGGGTCACGGGTCCCCAAGGGGCCCATGGGGTTTCCAGGGCACTGGGAGAGGACAAGGTATGGGTTCGGGTGTCCATCACCAGCCTGGGCACTTGGAAGCAGGAAGAGATACCCACCACCAGGTCCAGAGGGGCTACAGCACAAAGGCCTCAGCTTACTCTTCTGTCACTTGGGCTGTAGAGATGCAGTGTCCCTAGGGTCCCACAGGCTTGTGGGAGAGTCTGTTGGCCTTGGACCTCCATCCCCGACCCCCTGTGCTCCCAGTCCTGGGAAAATGCTTTGTACTCCCTCGAGGTCCTTCGGAACAGGGGACAGACTGGGGGCTTGGGGGGCTGAGGACCTGGGTACGCAGAACGTGGCAGAGCACTGACCACTAGTCTGGGGACCAAGGCCAAGACCCTCCTTGTTGCAGCCTCCGGGTCTCCATTTGGAAGAGGTTCCAGATTCACTGCTCTGGTCCGGGTGACAAGGCCTTAGGAAGGAATGGAGCACCGGGACAGAAGAGGGAAACACAGACAAGGGAGGCTTCTGAGGTTTCTCACATCACCCCTGGAGTCCACAGATCCTGCTCCTGTGAGAGACACAGAGACAGAGACAGAAACAGATAAGGAGACGGAGAATGAACACACGACAGAGGGAACCAGAAGAAGTCACAGACTTTCCTCCATCAGCTTGGAAATGACATCCCAGCATTTGGCCCCATTGTCTTCCTGAGAGCGCAGTCACACAGGCCATCCACCCCGGAGGGGAGGGGATTCCACAGGGATGTGTGTGCAGGATGCGGGAATGCCCGGGAACCACTGTGGGGACTGCCCAGCACATGGGCGCAGACGAGGCCCCGGGGCCTGAGCCTAAACCTAGTTGGAGCCCCTGGAAGTGTGCGTCACCAGGGGACAAGGTCGGAATCCGTTCATTGCAACCTTCCCACAGGGGCTGGGAACAGGCAAGAAGGGGGTGGCTTTGCCCAGACCCCAGAGCAGACCCAGGCCCCTCTGAGCTGTGCTCCATGTCCCGCCCAGCCCCTGGCTCCTCCTTGCATTGCCAAGTGTGCCCCAGCCTCCTGTGAGAGCAGGTCCGGAATGTATGTAGAGGTCCTACCCCTGATGGCGTCCCTAGGAGTAGAAGCCAGAACACCCCACTGTGCAGATGGGGAGCCTGGGGAGGCCCTGAGAGGCACAGGGTCTGTCCAGGGTCACAGCCCTGGGCACGCACAGGAGCCCAGTCTGAAGCCAGCTCTGTGTCCTCACAGCGGGGACACCGGCTGCACCCAGGCCTTGGGAAGGCTGTGGGTGGGCTCTGAGGGAGTCACTGTATGGATGGGGCATGGGGGGATGGGGAGCTTTGAGCAGCTGGGGGAGGAGGCCTTCGGGGTCGGGGCTCTTGTGTGAGGAAGAAGTTGGGTAAGGGGACCCCAGGCACTGGTGACCTCACTTCCCTGACAACAGAGTCCAACAGAATTTGGAACCCAGGTAACAAGGCACCCACATTCCAGAGACAGCCCCCTGCCCAGCTCATTTCGTTGGAGATCATCCAACCATGAACATGTGGGCTTGTTGCCTCCCTAAGTCTGGATGCTGCAGGCTGAAGAAAGACCGCCCTGCAAACGCTGGCCCCCGCTGGGGGTGTCCGATCAGGGCTTCCCACCGCCTCTGGCCGTTTGGCCGGAAGGCCCGAAAGGTGACACCAGGAGGCCCAGAGCCTGCCACCCCGCCCCACAGGGTCTAATCCACCTGTGCAGCCCCAGGTCCCCTCCCCTCCGTGTGTGTGTGTGTGTGTGTGTGTGTTTGTAAAGAGGGGTCATGCAGGGTGGGGCCACCCTGAGCAGGAGCAGGCTGATGAGGGGTCAGATTCCCAGTGGGCAGGTCATGTTCAAGGTCAAGCCTGGCTGGGTGGGATGGGGTGTGGGGGCGCTGCCCCTTCTACCCAGGGTTTATCCCGATAGCCCTGCAGGGATGGGTCACTGCATCCCGGGTGCAGGGCTGTGCACTCACAGGTCTGTGTCTGATCTGGGAGAAGCAGTGGGACTGGGCAGGAGGACAGAGAGGATGGCCGGGCAGGGCTGTGATGCCTCCCGCCGGCTACCCGTCCCTGTCTTTGCAGAAGGCCACGGATGACCTCCCGAGGCGGCTGGCGGACAGGCCCTCCTCCCTGACGGAGGGGTTGACCCCACAGGCATCCCCAAAAACAAGTGCTGGGGATTGCCGGGCAAGACCTCCAACACCCCCCAGACCACTGTCCCAGGTGGTTGGTCACCGGACAGTGGTCCAGGAGCCGGAGCCCACGGAGACCGAGCCCGAGGGTGAGAAGGCTGGGGCTGGGTGTTTGTGGTGTGTGGGGATGGGTCGGTGCTGGCCCCACAGGGACGAGCCCCCAGAGCCTGGTGTGGGGCCTGGAGCAACGACTGGGCTCAGAGCGCCCAGCGGGTGGACTGCAGTCGGGGAGACACCCCAGGGAGGGCTCCTTCCTGGCTGCGGCTTCTCTGGGAGGCCCTGGGCTGGGTTCTGTCTCCACGGAGAGCAGGCTCGGGGTGAGCTTTTCTCCTCTCACAGCTGCTCCACCACCTGAGGAGCTAGAGCCGGTTCCAACTCCATCGGCAGCTCTGGACGGAGAGGTGGTGCCTGCAGCGACCTCAGGAGGAGACCAGGAGACGGCAGGTGACCCGGCACCCACCCACGGACAGCCTGACGTGGACCAGGAAGAACTTGCACCTGCCCCAGACCCAGCTCCTGCTACTGTTCCTGCCCCTGACCCAGCTCCTGCCCTGGATCCTGCACCTGCCACTGCTCCAACCCAGCTCCTGATCCTCCTCCTACCCCTTCCCCTGCCCCTGCCAGAGCCACTGCCCCTTCTCCTGCCTGAGCTCCGGTTCCTGCTCCTTCTCCTGCTCCTCTTCCTGCCCCTGCCAGACTCCGCTGCCCCTTCCCCTGAACCTTCCTGGGCTCCTGTTCTTGTCCCTGACCCTGCTCCTGCTCATAACCCTACCCCTGCCAGACCTGCTGCCCCTTCCCCTTTCCCTGCCTGAGCTCCTGTTCCTGCTCCTTTTCCTGCTCCTGCTTCTGCCCCTTTCCCTGCCAGACCCCTGCTCCTTCCCCTGCCCCTTCCTGGGCTCCTGTTCTTGTCCCTGCCCCTACTCCTGCCCCTTCCCCTGCCAGACCTGCTACCCATTCCCCTGCCCCTGCCTGAGATCCTGTTCCTGCTCCTTCTTCTGCCGCTGCCCCTGCCCCTGCGCCTGCCGGAGCTCCTGTTCCTGCTCCTTACCCAGGTCCTGCCCTAGATCCTGCACCTGCCACGACTGCTGATCCTATCCCTCCCCTTGCCCCTGCCCCTGGCCCTGCTCTTACATCTGGCCCTGCCCCAGGCCCTGCCCCTATCCCAACCCCTGCCCCTACTCCTGCTCCCGCAGGGTTCCCAGAGCCACATCCAGAGCCCACAGCCCTGTGGGGAGAGCTCCTTGTACAATTGCCCTTAGTTCCATCGCCGGACCCCGACGCCCCGCCAGATTGTTTCACCCCCTCCCCCTATATTCTTTCTCTCTGGTTCATATTGTCTGGTTCATATTGTTCATTTTCATGTTCCGTATACTGTTTATTATTTGTTTTAAATAAAATTACTTGTTTTCAACTGAACATGTGATGAGCATAAGTACATACCCAATGCTGTGCCACCACACCCCAGAACATTGCTGCGGAATATCTCGTGTCCCAAAGGAGTCCCCGAACCAGAAGCCCCCCTGCCCATTTCTCCCCCAACCCAGACCCTGGAAACCCCTAAGCTGCTTTCTCTCCCTGTTCCTTTCCCTGTTCTGGATGTTTCTGTAAGTGGAATCACGCAATAAGTGCCTTTGTGTCTGCCCACCTATTTTCAAAGGGGACTTGTTTTCGTCTGTGTTTATCTGTCATAAAATTTCCCTTATTCGATATTAAAATGCCTGATGGATTACAGATCAGATGTAATCAGAGAGGCCGCTTTAGGAATTATGGGCACAATCTCGGGGCCGAGACCCCTGTTCCTGCTGGGACACCACAGCCTGACCCCAGACAGGACAGTGCTGGCTCCTCCTGTGGCCCACACAGAAACCAGGGAAATGCAGAAGCTGGAAGACACACCACAAAGGGCAAAAGCATTGCTCACAACCCAAGGCCAGAGAAAGGTTTCCGATGCCTCTTGTCCAAACAACACACCAAGTCACTGCGTTCCACAAGGACAGACACCAAACGCATGCAAGTCCAAGGGGGGAGGACAGGCACGTGCAGAGTCAGAGATGAGGGAGCTCCCGGGGAAGGACTCTGGCAAAGGAAACCCTATGGAGGCAGCACTGGTCACCCTCAGACTGGCAGGTGTCTGGTCTGGGGAGAACGTGAGGAAGCGGAGATCCCCTGCAGGTTCCCTGGAGAGAAGGGTGACAGGCACCCCTGTCTGGGAGAACAGTGAGCAGCACCCATCCCAGGCCACAGGAGCACCTGGCATGCTTGGCCTCTGACCAACCCCTGGAAACCTCGGCTCGGTTTTTCACAGATGTGTTTTCCGGAGTGTTTATCACAGCGGTGGTGGAGAGAGCAAGGAATGGAACAACGCTAATGCCCAAGGAGATGGATGAGATCCACAGTCCCAGTCCTCATGATAGAATGTCCTGTAGCCACTGTCACATTGTCATTCGGGGCACAGGATCCGGGAAGCCCCTCCTGAGACCCCTCATGCCACCCTGTTCCTGGGAACATTCAGAATTGGAGGAGGAGGAGGTGGAGAGGATCCAGGATGACTGAGGGCCAAGGAGAAGGAAGGTCAGCACTGGGAGGACCTGAGCCACCATCCAGGGCCGGGGCTGTGGTGCCCTCGGACCTCACCCCAAATAAGGGCTCCTGATGGATGGACCCAACTTCTGTGGTTTCCCTCCCTCCCTCCCTCTCTCTCCCTCCCTTTCTCCCATCCTCCCTCCCTCTCACTCCCTCCCTCCTTCCTCCCTTCCTCCCTCATTCAGCAGAGGACCGGGGGTCCCTGCTGTGTACTGAGCACTGGGGCTTCATCAGTGAGCACACCCCAACCCACATGGTCACGTCCACTGTGGGAGGTGACAGGGGTCAGTCCTCACGGCTAGGAGTGGTGATGAGCACCAAGAATCTGCTCCTGAAAACAGAGGCCAATGCTTAGCACTTCCTCTAGAAAAATCGAGTCCTGAAAAGTGATGAAGAGTGAGTATATCCTAGACTTCCTGCAGTGTGAGTTCTAATGACAGGTACGCACTGATTCTTAGAACAAACAAAGTAAATTACCCAGTGTCGACTAAGGGGTTGTGACTAACTTTTCTGACCCAATGACAGCATTTCAGCTAGCATCTCCAGGGCTTCCAAGTTGTCCCAAGGGTCTCTGCGACCCTCTGATCCTTCCATTGACCTCCTTGGGAAGCTCTGTCTTGTCGTCTTCCTTGTCTCCTGCCCCTTCTGGGACCCTTCTCTGGCCTCCCCGCCAGGGCCACCCCCAACAGGACTTCCTGTGCCCCGTGGCCTGGCGCCCGCATCCCATGGGGGTCCTGTGAGCCCGGTGCATTGTGCAAAGCCTGTGCGCTCCCTCTGGGGTCACTTGGCATCTCCCCTG
>NW_023270012.1:0-2964 GCF_011800145.1 Mirounga leonina
TACGAGATTGAAAAGACAAGCCACAAACTGGGAAAAAGATATTTGCAAATCACATTTCTGACAAAAGACTTGTATCCAGAATACATAAAGAACTCATAAAACTCAAAAATAAGAAAATAAGCCAACCCAATTTTTTAATGGGCAAATGATCTAATAGGCATGTCGCCAATAATGGCATTTAAGCACATGAAAAATTATTAATGTTATTGGTCACTAGGGAAATGTAAATAACACCACAATGTAATAATACCAATACTCACCTATTAGAATGGCTAAACCCAAAACACTTACCATATGCCAGCAAGAACGCAGAACAACTCAAACTTTCATACATTGCTAGTTTGCTGGTGAGAAAAGCAAATGGTAAACATTTTTGCTAAACCTTTGAGCATTTTCTTAGTGTTAAATATACCCTTATTATATGACTTAGCATTTCCACTCCTAGTTATTTACTCAACAAAAGGAAAACTTACGTTCACATAAAGACCTACGGTGAATTTTTTTTTGCATTTTTTATTATGTTAATCACCCTATGGTGAATTTTTATAAAAGCTTTATTCACCATTTCCAAGAGCTAGAAATAACCCATATGACCTTCAAATGAAAATGGATAAACTATGGGAACACCCATACAATGAACTACTACTCAGAAATAAATAGAAACAAACTACTGATTGACACAGCAACATGGATGGATCTTAAACTCATTTGCTGTGAGAAAGAAGTCCAGCCCCCAAAGCTACATATTATAGGATTCTCTTTATACAGCATCTTGGAAAAGGCCAAGCTATAAAGATGGAAAGCAGATTAGTGGTTGCCAGGAGTTGGGTGATAGTAGGGGGAATGTAATTGTTGTCTGTGGCAGTCAACATATGACTATTTGTTTGTCAAAAATCCATAAAAAACTGTATATCATAAAGAGCAAATTTGCTGTGTGTAGCTCACACTTTTAAAAACCAACAAGCATGTTGGGTAGATGGGGCAGTCAAGGGGGGATGCAGATTATGAGAAATGACTGTCACAAGTGAATCATGCAAGCTCACTGATCAGACTGGGGAAGAGCTGATCTATGTATCTTCGGGAAATCTGTTTTGACTGGATACTGAAAGGCTAAAGACAAAAAAAAAAAAAACAAAAAAAACTATACATGACACAGTACCTTACTTGGTAAATTTGTTTTTCTCTGGGGCATAAGTTAGCAATTTAAAATGACTTTTTGTGTGTACCAGGACTGAACAAGCAAGAAATGTACTGTATTTCATGAGAGTCCGGTTTCTCAGTGGGAAGAAGCAGTTATGAATAAGGAGGAGGGTGGCTAGACTGCACCATGTGATTGCTGGACTGGACTCAGAAGTATCCATACAGACTCATGTTTTTAT
Source organism: Mirounga leonina (assembly GCF_011800145.1). Lineage (NCBI taxonomy): Eukaryota > Metazoa > Chordata > Mammalia > Carnivora > Phocidae > Mirounga > Mirounga leonina. Next base: position 1,380 of record NW_023270012.1, read on the forward strand.
AAAAAATACGTACATGTAGAAATATGCAGAAATAAATATGGCTATGTGTGTACATACATTCCCTGGCTCTGTCTGCAGACCTAGAAGGAATGACACTCCAGTAGAAATGAGCACATGCAGTGCCCTGATTTGGGCTCCTAAATCTATTTTGCAATATAAGAAACCAGGGCTCATGGAGAAGTGACGGATTGCATGGCTGTAGCAAAGAATATGCAAGATGACTGTGAGGGCTTGGTAATGCCAGAGAACGAGGATGTGCTCAAACAAAGCGGATGAAAGTGTGTCCAATACAGGAGTCAAACTGAAAGAGCTCCCAGTAGCCAAGTCTGAAACAATTTAGCAACAAAATCAATAATTATAGTATTGGAATTCAACCCAAAGAATAAAATAAATAACTCTGAGTTCATACTGTTGCAAAATAAATAAATGAATAAATGAATAAATAAATAAATGAGAGAGAAGGGGTAATTCTTACTCCTAGAGAAATTTCAACTGGTCAAAGTAGAAAGAATGAGGAAAATAGAAAATCACCACTGGAACCCCACAATAAGGATCCACCAATAGAGGCTAGAATTAGCAACATTTTAAAAGGAAATAGGTTATTTTCATAATCTCATAGGATCTGCCTCAAACTAAATATTTATTAATTCCAAAGGGAAAATAGTAAGTCTATGACGGAGAATCCTAGCCGACACCGCCCTAGCCTAGTGGTCAAGGTTAATTCACCAGCAGTAAGACAGATAGATATCATGTATGTACCATTTGATATGATGAACTAAGGCCAAAGAAGTTAAATGTTTTCCCCCATGTCCTGAGACCTGTTAATGTCTCAGCCTCAGGCTTTAGAGCTTCTGGTCCAGAGCTCTTTTATATCCAGCTCCCAAGTCAAAACATAAAATGTGAAAAACAAATGCTTGATTTAGCTAAGTGGTGGCTTTTCCAGGAAGAAATTATGACAACTGAGTGATGTTCATCATTAAATGGGCCTGAGCTACTTCTTTCTTATTGAAGCATATTAATAATGGTAATTTGAGTTGTCTGAGCTCTCCTGAGAGAGCATGATAATCTTTTTCTAAAAGGTGTCTGGAGTGTACCACGCATTGCTTGTTTTCTGCTCTCACTCAGGAGTTTTCATTTTCTTTTTTCTTTTCTCTTTCAAAAACTCAAAGCCACTTTCTTTTTCATCCCCTATCTTAGAACCAACAAAAGTCTGGATAGCACTAAGCCATACAGGATAACAAAGAAAAATATACAAGGAGATTTCAGTTATCACCACAAATATGTAACTGGACATATAGCTACAATCCTATGATTAGGGCCACAGGAGGGGGCAGCACAAGGAAGTTGTTTTGAAATGATGGAACAGTTCTGTGTCATGATTTTGATCATGGTTACATGACTCGATGCATTTGTCAAAATTCATAAAACTGTCCAGGAAAGAGTAGATTCTATTGCACATAAATTAGATAGATAAACGGATGGATGGATGGACAGATGGATGATAGCTAGCTAGCTAGCTAGATGATGATGATGATGATGATAGATAGATAGATAGATAGATAGATAGATAGATAGATAGATAGAT
>NW_023270012.1:2974-7286 GCF_011800145.1 Mirounga leonina
GATAGATAGATAGATAGATAGATAGATAGATAGATAGATAGATAGATGATAGGTAGATAGATCCTATGATCACATATGGTCAACTGGAGTTACTTTTTAAATGTGAAATCGTATTACAGTAATCATCTCTCCATCTCTTAGACTTCTGCTTCTCACGTGAATGTTATTTGTGGGAACAGTTTTGAATCCAGCATGGACTTTTCTCTTGAACCTGGTCACCATTCCTCCAAGGTGCCCTGTATTTTTCCTGCCTCCACATCCTGACTCATGCTTTTCTCCCTGCCTGTCAACTTCCCCACATTATGGCAGGTACCCCTGATCTTACCCCCAGCCCCCAATCCATCACAATTTCTCCAAACTAGGAGTCTCAACCTCTCCATGAAGCTTCCTCAAGCCCCTGTGGTCCATAAATTTCTTGGTCCTCCAAACTCACAGAATTTACTATCCTTATATTTTTGTCTATCGGCATTCCTGCACTGACTTGTGACATATTTCAATCATTATTTACTATATTATCACAATGTCACTCTTTGTGAATTTATTTTCAATTACTCAGTTAAATAAACTATAACTCCCCTAGGGATGGATTCAGTGCAGTGCATATTACACTTGTAAGTGGAGAACCAAAATGCCTAATTGATTTGAAGGCTTGGAGTTGGACATGCTTGGACTTAAGCAATCATGGGTAGGTAATCATCTTCATCTGCCAGGTGGGGATAATAACAGTGTAGGATTGTCATTTTGTTAAATGTGGTAACTTATGCAAAATACCAACAGAGCAAAAACACACAGCAAGTAATAAGTTCATGGCTATTATTTATTCAACAAAGAATAACTGAGTAATCGCTGGGCTTTTGGGACATGGCAAACAAACGAGGCAGATATAATCCCTGATTTTGTGAAGCGTATCTTCTGGAGGGGAAGAAGCTCAAAAGTGATTTCTATTGTACTTTATTATAGGAACAAGATATCACCAAGTCCTCAAGTATTCTGTTGTTATCCAAATATATGATGCCCAGGCTCATCTCACATACTTGGGACATCCAGAGCTCTCCCAAATATTCCTGAGGATCCCTTGGGTGTCTTACAGTCCTCTGGTCACCTCCCTCTCAATCCCTGTTCCCATGGATTCCTGGCCCCCAGCTGTGTCCCAGGCAAGAACACAGCCTATTCTCCTTCTTCTGCTCGCTGTTACTAAGTGTTGGAGGAAGAGAGAGGTGGACTAAAACAAACTATAGAACAAAAGCCAATTTGAAACTAAATGACAGATATGGCAAATTAAAGATGGCCACATAGTTTTTGACATTTTCCCTATGGAGAGGTAGCATCTCTTGCCCCCCATTGAATCTGAGTGGTACTGTGATGACTTTGGCCAATACAATATGGTGGATATGGTGCTGCACCTGACTCCCACCCAAAGCCAGCAGCTTCCACTTCCTGTCTGTTAGAACCCTTGCTCTTGGAGCCTGAGATGCTCTGCAAGACATCCTACTGACCTGTAGGGGATACCATGTGGAGAGGCCACAAAACCTACTCATAATAGAGATGAGGGGGCTGATCAGAGCCCAGCCTCCCTCCAGCACAGTCCAGTTACCAGCTAAATCCCATTACGTGACCCCAGTCATTGCCTGATGGAGCCAAAGAATCACGAGACCTGCAGATTGGAACTGTAATAAAATTGTTAATATTTTAAGCTATCAGCTTTGGGTGCTTTGTTCCTGACATTACATAATCAGAGCAGCCGATGGCAATGACATTTACTTTTTTGTGGCCAGTCCTCCCCTCTGGGTCTAGAGCCAGCCTAGTTTTCTTCCTCCCTGAGCCCCCAAACTCCTTGGCCTAACATGTAAAAGCCAAAAACTGAATCTCTGTTTCAACTACTCTTATTTTAGGCTGGTTTGATACCAGGTGCCCATCTGCATAAATACAAAGCTCCTTCGGGGTATCTCCTGAGTCAATCTTGTCAACCTTGTGCTCACAATTCTAAAAGGTTTGAAACGATAGCTTTTCTTTAATTGTCTCACATCAAATTCTCTAGGAGGGACCCTCTGACCTCTAAGACATCACCCAAGGGGTGGCTTAGGTGGGTATATCTCCAAACGATCCAATAAACATCCAACCTAAATAAAACCAATGTGCTTGCCATACAGGCATGGCATCAAGACAACTCCCTGAGTACCTCCATCGACACAACCAGGTACCTGTTCATAAGCCCCTTCCAGAGAGTAATTTGGGATTACCAGTCCTCTACCACTAAGTATAAGCTGAGGAGGGCAATATGGTATTTATATGCATTCTATATGGAATAAACGTTGGGAGCCTTGTTTATGATTCTTCAGATTACATTATTCTAGCTGTTACGCTTTGATCAATTAGGTATCCCTGAAGAACTAGGGCCATGCTGCTCACCTGCCTGAGATGTACACACAACTTTGTAAATGGGAGAAACCACAGCAGGTGAAGGGAGGATGGCCTGACCCCTTCCTTCTGGTCTTGGTGGGCAGGTTCTTAGCTGCCCCCTTCATCAATAAGCCAATATTCGGTCCTACACAGCCTAGAGACACAACCCACGGAGAAGGGCTGGAGCTTTCCCCTCCCAGAGCCTGCTGAAAGTCAGTCTTTTTCATAGAAGCTGAAGGACTACAGAAAAGGAGAAGACCAAATGTGAATGTGTGGCATGCTTTGAGAGCGACCACAGCTGGACCAGGCCAGGTCAAGCGGAGCGCCGAGAGGGCCATAAAAGTCTCTGGGCAAAACACCGTCGACATGAGTCAGATGTGGCCTTGGGCCCAGGCCTGCCCTGTTCACCAGCATAATCTGCTCTGTATGTCATCCTTGTTATGAAGGAAGGACTTCTGTTAACTCTTTATCAGTTGCTTTGAAAACTCATGACCTCAAGCCAGCCCCCATCAAAGAGGTGCTTCCCAGGGGCCTATATAATCCGAAAACTGTGTGTCTTCATTCCTGCCCTAGGGCTGGCTCAGTACATAGTACTGCGATTTAATTAAAAATAAAATTAAAAAAAAAAAAACAATAGGAGAAAAACACATCAGGGCAGCTGACACAGGCCATTTAGTCAAATAAATGTACTTTATTTTCAGCTAACTCAATTGCAAGTAATATGAAACAAATAAAGGGCGAAACATCTATGTTACTTCTAAATAAAAAAAAATTTTTTTTCAAAGGTCTTACTTGGCTTCGTATGGCTTCTTGAAAATACTTCCCCTGAAAGCACTCTTAATGCAGGTAAGTGGGGCGAGCACTCTCTCTTGCTCTCTGCCTTCCTTTGGTCATTAAAGCAAAAGCAGAGCTACAAGCACTTCTGCTTATAACCTTTAAATATAGGACAGGATATTTTAGCTTGTAGAAATCACCTGAGAATGTGTGCAGACCAGCAAAAAGAAATGAAAACTTGGGGCCTCATTCTCAAGAAAAATCCAAGTGGGCAGAATAGTTCCTCCCAGACATAAGTCATTCCTTAAATTGTCAATGTACGTGTGGATGCCCTAACTTACAGGGCTTTCTAAATCCAGGGGCACCCTGTGTGCGCCCGCCAGCTGCCTAGAACGTGTTAGGCATCACAGCACAGCGTTCTGGAGATAGTCTAGACGAAACCAAATCCCTAGGCCACCACTCGCCAGCTGTGAGCAATCATAACCGCCTGGACCTCTGTTCCCTCAGCTTTCAAAGTAGTTTCGAAAGAGAAAGGATTGATATGAGCATTGATGCAGAATAGTACCTGGTGCAGAGTGAACACACAAGGTTATTAGCTATTACTATTAAGAAATCTTTGCGTGCAGCCCCTTGGGTTCACATGGGTGAGATATTGATAACCTCATTTCCCAAGTGGCCTCACTGAGCACCAGAGGGTGAGGAGCCCTGGAAATAGGCAAATAACCACGCTCCCTGGCTCCTGGCCTCTGGGCAGCCATTGCCTCTGTAGGCCAATCAATCAGTACAGAAGGGTGCCTGCAGGTGTATACACATAGTATTATATCTGCTAATTGATATGTGTATTAATAATGCAGGGCCATCATTTTAACTCAAATGCTATGAGAGATGCAAACATTCTTCCTTTTCTGCTTCTCCCTCTTCCACTATCCCTGCTTTTGTTCCTGCTCTCACGGTCTCTCTCTCTCAAATAAATAAATAAAATTTTTTAAAAAAGGAAGAAAGGAAAGAAGGAAGGAGGGAGAGAAGGAAGGGGAAGGAAGGGAGGGAGGGATGAGGAAGGAGAGAAGGGAGGGAGGGAAGAGGAAGGAAGGAAGGAAGGAAGGAAGGAAGGAAGGAAGGAAGGAAGGAAGGAAGGAAG
>NW_023270012.1:7296-24801 GCF_011800145.1 Mirounga leonina
AAGGAAGGAAGGAAGGAAGGAAGGAAGGAAGGAAGGAAGGAAGGAAGAGAGAAAGACAGTCAAGTGAAAAGTTAGGGAAGGTGCTCCCCATTGTGTGGAGCTGAGAAGCTACCAGGTAAAGGCATTGGCAGGGGTGTCTTAGAAGAGAGTTGGAAGCAAGGCTGAGAAAGAAGGTAGAGGCAGGGACTGGGGTCAGCAGGAAAGAGGAGCCTGTGGAAAATCCTAAGGGGAATGGTGGGCTGCAGAGAAGGCAGCTGGTCTATGCTGAGAATGGAGATCAGATGGGAGGGTGGGAGGACAGCGTGTGTCCGTGTGTGTCTTGGTCAGGGATTAGGGGGAGCAATGAGCAGTTGGGAATGAGAAATAGGGTAGTAAGGTATGCTGGGCATACAGAGGTTGGGGCTTCACAAGTTGCTGGCAGGGCTGGAGAGCCAGGCAGCAAAATTGAGATTCAGGACGTGGGGCAAAGTATCCGCACGGATGGAAGCTTGTGCAGGGGTGTGACAGGGTCCCTGGCAGAGGAAGGGTCTTCTCCACAGGGTTCCCAGGCAGTGCTCAGAGGAAATCTAGGGTTCTGTAGTTGGGTGACAGGACCCTCTACACGGAGGGAGGCAGGACTCTGAGCTTACAGGATTCACTATCTCACTGTGGTCTAAGATGTAAAATCGGGGCTCAGCCCGATATGCTGCCTTGACATTGGTGCAGCCAGGAGGGCGTGGAGTTATCTAAGTCTTGGTTCCCCTCCCCACTCTGCTCTTGCACACATGGTCTCCTAGCCAAAGCACCCTCCTTATAAAGGGGACCAGCCCCAGGTCTTGCTCATCCTGGAGAGAGGGTTTCAGTGCCTGCCAGCCTGCGAAACTATTCAAACAGCCAATCACAGCCTGCCTTGGGACCCAGGGTTCTTGAAGAAAAAAAAGAAGGACAAAAATATCTTAGCCGGTTGGCTTAGCTATTTACAGTAGTGGCCCACAAACTACCTGGACCACTTTCCTTCTTGGGATAAAGGTTTCGAGCAGTCACTGCTACATGGAGTTTTATTTAGCTATAAATTGCATGTATATATTGTTGTATTAATAGTTTGTATATACTATAGTATATTAACATTTTAAGGGAATAAGAGAAAAATTACTCTCATGTTACGGTCATAAAAACTCTAATATTTTCTTCCTCCCTGTGGACCCTTAAGACCAGGCAAGGTACTAATCATTCCAGAGAGTCCAGTTAGCCCATCCCAGGGGGGAAAAAGACCTATAGAATCTGAGCCATCCCCTTTAAGGCTCTCATGTCACTTTGGAATGATTATCTCTGGGTTCCAGTTCATATGGGAAGACAAGTGATTCGACTCAGAGATCCCATTGCCGATCCTGGGATGACACCTCAGAGACACTCGTCCCTTGATATGGCCTCGTGATCAGCCTCTCAGATGCTTCACCGTAAAAAGACTAGAAAAAACACAAGTCCCTCGGGAACAAGGAGGCAAGTGTGGTGGTCACTCTGTCAGTAGAAATGTCAACGTCCTCTCCCAATGGTGTCATTTTGCTCAGCATTCTAGACTTTCTCCTTACAGATGTCATAAACATACTTCGTACAATCATAAAAATGCCATTTGGATCAAAGTGACACAGTGTCATCTCTCTGCCTGCATCTAAATGTTGCGATTATTACTCCCAAGCTGATGTAGAAAGGCCAGGGGACGTGTGCTGCCAGGAATCTTTGCTCTCCCTCACCCACCCACCAACAAGGCTACAGACCCACCCCCACCTCCGTCCATCTTCTCTGCTTCCTTTCCTTCACAGCCCACAAAGCCAGGAAATTCTCTGCCACCTACTATCCCTTCCCAAACCATCCACTACTTGCTTATTCTCAATTTTTCTCTCCCTCCCTACCAGATCGCTCTTACCAGTGTACAAACTGATCCATCACTAAAAGGCACCTCCTGACCCCTCACCCACCCAGCTCAGGCTTCTCCTTTCTTTGCTCTTCTTTCTTGTGAAGCAAGCTATACTTATGACTCACTGTCTGAACCTAGTTACCTCACCGCCCCTCCATCCTGGTCCTGCCCTCCATTGTCCGCATGATATTCATGTTGTCTTGCCAAGGCCCATGACCTGCCTCCCACTGTCAAATTCAGTGGCCCCTGTGTATCATCCTCCCATCTGATCACTCAGCTGTATTTGGGGTATTTGGCCAGCTCCTTCTTCACAACACATCCCCCTCTCTTGAATTTCTGACGCTGTGCTTCCCTGGCTTTCTCCCCATGATTCTGGGGCTTCTTCTCTGTCAGGTTTGCTGTTTCCTGCTCTTCTCTATGCAACCTCCAAATGGTGCATTGACTTTAGTCTTTCTTGCTTCTCCAACTACGCTCCATTTTTAGGTCTGCTCAGTTAGTCCCATACCACATGTGTTCTTTCTAGTCCAAAAGTTCATCCTTAGCTCAGGCTTCTCCTCTGAGCCCCAGATTTTCATTAACAATTTCCTGCTGGATATCACCACTTAAATTTTAGCAGTCATTTCAAACTTAATATGACCAAAACATCAGTCTGGTTTCTGCCCTCCAGAGTCCACTTATCCCTGACTTTCCTGTATGTGACATCGTTGCCCACTGGATGACCAAACTAGAAAGCCAGGATTCCTCCCTGTCCTCCTACCGTCTCTACCCAATCAACCACCAAGCCCCATGTATTAGTTTCCTGCCGTAAGGAAGTGTCACAAACTTGTGGCTCCAGCAGCCCAAATTTATTATCTTACAGTTCTGGAGGCCAGAAGTCTGACATGAGTCTCTCTGGGCTAAAATGAAGGGGCTAGCAGGACCATGCTTCTTTTTGGAGGCTCTATGGGAGAATCATCTCCTTGCTCAGTCAGGTTGTTGGCAGAATTATCTTCCTGCAGTTGTGGGACCGAGAGCCCTTTTCCCGGGTGGCTGCCAGCGGAGAGCCTTTCCCAGTTTCTAGAGGCCACCTACCTTCCTTCCTTCCTTCCACCACCTTCCTACAGCTCCCTTCCCCCATCTCCAAAACCAGCAATAGTGGGTCAAGTCACTCTCACGCTCCAAATCTCTTCTTTTTCTATTGCATCTCTCTGATTCACCTGGGAAAGATACTCTGCTTTTTAAGAGTCCATTACATTAAACCCACTTGGTAATCCAAGGTAGTATCCCCATCTCAAGGTCTGCACTTTTAATCACATCCTCACAGTCTCCTTGACCATGTAGGGTCACATAGTCACAGGTTCTGGGGATTAGACACAAACATCTTCAGAGGTCATTATGCTGCTCACTTCCCATCTGTTCTATACCCAGTGCATATCTCCAGTGGGTTCACATTTCCCTCTCCACACCACCACCCTCAACCATACCACCATCCTCTGTCATTGGGTTGACCCAATGGTCAACACACTGTTCTTTCTGCTTCCACCCTTATTCTTCCCCACAAAGTGGGCAAAATGGTAGACACATAATCTTCTCCCATGTCCAGCTTAACCCTTCCCTGGCTTCATTTTGTTACTTAGACTCTAATTCAAATACAAAAAGGCCTCTGTGATCTAACACCCGCTCCCCTCTCTTACGCTGGAGGCTTCTCTTCCAGAGGCCCTCGTGCCTTACTCACTAGACCGTTCTTCCCTTGGAAGATTCTTTACCTTTCTCCAGCTCTTTAAATGCACGACTGGATCCCATCCTTAGGCAGCAGACCAAACGCTGTCTCCTCAGCTCCGCCTTCCTGGGCCATCTTATTCAAATCAGACCTCTGGTCTCACCCATCCCAATTCTGATCACATTGTCCTGCTCATTTCCTACACAGTAGTGATCACAGTTCATCTTTATTTTACCTTTTTAATTTATATTTGACTTGTTTATTGTCTCTCTCCCCAAGTTGAACAAAATGGAGGGCAACCATTGTATCTGCAGTGACATCCAGTCTCTCCAGTGAGCAGCGCACGGGGCCTCCTACACAGCAGATATGCGATAATTATCTGTTGACTGACTGAATAAACCAATGAATTACGATCACTCCTGAAACCTGAGTGTAAGTCACAGATGCATGCTCAGTCAGAGAGGAAAATCCTCAGGAAGGTATTGATCCATGCCATCATTTTATTAGAGTAAACAGGGAAAAATAAGTCTGATAATAACCATGAATACCACCCAGATTCTGGAAAGCAGAAAACCAACAGAGAAAAAATATTGCTTCTGCCTTAAGAAATAAGAGCACCTGAACATTTTGCTTCGAGGTAAGCATAGGTGAGGTAGAGAACAAATTATGTGAGTCTGAACTAGTTCAACTCCTAAAGATCCATGACGACTATTATCACAGTGATAGATGGGTCCTGTTCACCACAGACCCGAAATAAATGGTTATCGCCATGAGCTCTTGTTTGCCCATGCTTAGTATACAAGGGATGTGCTATGTGTGACTATGTGCAATCTTTTTTATTATTGACTTTTACAGTTTATATTGCCCTTCTAGAGATAATTTGTTCATTGCTTCAGAACTGTTTTACTCAAACAGTTAAGTTCTCTATTGCTTGGTTATTTGGTTCCATTCCCACACACATCTTTTCTGAGACAGCTTTATGGCTGGGTCACTTTTCATCTAAAATGTATTTCTGTGTTCTGTACTCCTACCGTGACAAACATTTCAAAATGTACAGCTTGATCTCCTTGCTACAGATCTAGAGCAATGGCACTCAACTGGGGCAACATTACCCCCTAAGGGACATTTGGTATTGTCTGGAAAAATTGTTGGTTGTCACAACTTGGGTGGGGGGAAGATGGTGGAACTGGCATCTGCCAAAGGCCAGGGTGCTGCTAAACCTGCCGCAATGCACAGGACATCCCTCCACAACAAAGAAGTATCTGGTCCAAAATGTCGGTGGTGCTGAGGTTGAGAAATCCTGTGCCAGAGAGGGAAAGAGCACATCTCCATCCTGTGCTCAATCACATCCCGGCAGCATCACAGGGAGTTGAGAGGGGGTAGGATGTACCACCCAAGCAAAGGCACATTTGGCCACTCAGAGATGGGACCCAGGGTTTTATTCCTCTTTACAACAACTGACCTAAAGATTAATATCCCCAGCCTAAACAACTCATAATAGCTTACTTGTCTTTATTCCAAAGCAGCACATAGCAACAGTTGAAATCCACTTGACCCTCTCTGTGGCATATGGTGCCTCTGGAGGCACCTGAAGCCCCTCTTCCTTTTCTCTCAGGACACACTTTCCCTGGGCTTCCCCCTCGCCTTTGTGAGCTTCTGTCCTCCTGCCCTCCCACAAACAGTGGCATCTCTTCATTCCACACCTCTCCTTAGACAATCAAATTCACTGCCCATTTTAACTCTACCTGTATGCTGATGACCGCAGAAGTACATAACAAGGCCAGACCTCTGCTGAGCTCCTGACTTTACTGTCCAGTTGCTTCCAGTTGTTTATGAGAATGTCCCTCAAACATCTTAAATTCAGTGCATCTAACATAACACAGAGCTGTTATTCTGCTTCCCATCCACAGTCTTGATTTTTCTCCTCTTCATTAATGAATACATCATTGTCTACCCAAGACCCAACCATGGTGGTCAGTATTGTGTCTTCCCTTTCCCACACAACCATTTCCAAACCTCAATTTAAATCAGCGATTGAGTGAGGTCAGTGTTTCTCATTGATGCTTCTCCCATCCTTCTCCACTTGAGCCTTTTCCTAGTGCATCTTAGGGATCCTGGTTTTCCCTTTTCTCATTGGGGATCCTCTTTCCCACCAAAGTGACTCTCCTAAAACAAAAATTGTATCATTTCAATCTACCACTTAAATACTTTAATGGCTCCTGTGTACTTGGCCTGCCAAGGACTGGCCCAACCTGCCTCCCCAGAATTGATTTTCTTTGCATCTCTCCCCGACTCAGCATATGAGTCCCACTGAGCTTCTTGCAGTTATCAACCTGTGTTGCCTATTTCTTACCTCATAGACATTCCTTACATTGTGGTTTCTACCCAGAATTATTACGGAGAGAGAGAGAGACTAGCTCTAAGACCTTTCCTGAATACTTCCCCATCTTCCTTCCACTCGCACAACTGAGCAGCCTCTCTTTGGGACTTCACTACCCTGGTAGATAACTCTGTCTCAAAGTTTATGGTTTACTGCTCTTATTTGTATATCTTTACATCTTCTTTTAGACTCTATCCTCTTTGATGGCAAAGAGCCATGTTGTGCACTGCATGCCTAGCAAACAGCCCAGTAGCAGGAACAGAGATGGCACAATAATTATTTGTTGAGTTAATTTATTGAATAAGCACCCACTTTGCTCCAAACACATCTGCAATCCTTGATGTAGCCAGCCATTGGGACTGAAATCTTAACCACTCTGGTATGAAATCCAATTTGCCACAATTCTTTTGGTATCATATGAAAGTTTAATGTTCACTAGGCTTGAGGAAATTAAAATATAAGTAATACATTAATAGCCCTTCTCCATGGAAATAAAAGGCTGTGATAAACATTTATATAAATCAATTTTCATCTTAAATCACCTCAGTTTTTCCAATTACGTAGTCTCAGTGAAAGTCAATACCATACATCTTTTTTTTTTTTAAAGATTTTATTTATTAATTTGACAGAGAGAGAGAGAGCGAGAGCAGGAACACAAGCAGGGGGAGTGGGAGAGGGAGAAGCAGGCTTCCTGCAGAGCAGGGAGGCTGATGTGGGGCTCTATCCCAGGACCCTGGGATCATGACCTGAGCCGAAGGCAGACGCTTAACGACTGAGCCACCCAGGCACCCAATATCATACATCTTTCAGAATTTCCTAACCATAAAGTAACTTGTAGTTTCCTACTTATTTGTGAAAATAATTATTAGTTCTATGATCTATAGCAAATCTAAAAGCATCTAGTGCCAATTAATATGCTAATCAATTCAGAAGCTTACTTACATACCATTTCTCTATCCTACCATCCCTTAGGCCCCTCTCCCCCAAATATAAAGAGCAATTCAACACAGGGAAGGATGACTGTGATAATTTATTGAAATATTCCTTTATGAATAAAATTTTAGTTACTAATACCTTTGGGCTACTCCATCAAAATATAACCAATGACTCAATAATACCTTTGGGCTACTCCATCAAAATATAACCAATGACTCAAATATGTCAAAAGTCATGAAATTATCAACTTCATCTCAGAAGCCTATTAACCAATGATAATCTTAAAAATATAACTATAATATATTATAAAGGGAGAACGGATAAAGTGTGTAGGCCTTACCCATTACATGGCACAGCAGGTAAATGTGTTAATTAAGATTCTTAGGTCGTAAGCAACAGACCCTAACTCTGTCTCATGTAAACAAAGGTAGGGGAAGATCTACTGGAAGAATATCGAGACCTCACAGTATCGGTGGGGGAGATTACAGACTTGGGCTCCAAAATAGGCCGTAGGAAGGGCAGCTCCAGGAGACAAGAATGTAGGAAGAGTAGGCCCATCCCACAACGGGAAGGATTTTGTCAGGGGGCCTACGACACAACTGAACTCCCACTATTTTTCTTTTCCTCCCTTTGCTCAAGACTCACTTCCAGAGACGTGTCCAAATAGCTCAGGTTGGATCACACCTGCCTTTTATGTAGAGGAGAGCAGAGCACTGTCTTATAATCTGTCTTAATGAGCTTGGGCTGCCGTAACAGAATATCATAGACCGGTAGCTTAAACAACAGAAATGTATTTCCTCACAACTCTGGAGCTTGGAAGTCTGAGATCGGGATGCCAGCATGGGTGGGTTCTGGTGTGGAGCCTCTTGCTGGTTTTCAGATGGCTGCCTTCTTGCTGTGTCCTCACATGGCAGGAGGAGAGAGGGCTCTCTGGTGTCTCTTCTTATAAGGGCATTAATGCCATCATGAAGACCCCACCCTCATGACCTCACTGAGCCCTAGTCACCTCTGAAAGGCCCCACCTCCAAATACCATCCTATTAGGGATTAGGGCTTCAATGTACGAGTTTTAGGGAGACACCAACATTCAGTCCGTAGCACTGATTATAACCCATGAGGAAGATGTAATTGCCCATAGAGGGCATGAGTCTGCCTGAATAGCCAGACCATAACAGATTAAATTAGTGAGTAGAATGACTGAGTGTATGAGGTCACAGTATAATTATGGAAGACCATGCAACTCTGACATACTTCATTGAATTAAGAATAGGGATTAACTAAGTCGGAATAATTTTACAGACAACTAAGCTATATTTATACATAATTCTAAGAGAATGCAAATTGTTGAAATATGCATTATCACGTCCCTTTCCCTGTTTGTTTTTTCCCCTTTCATTAGTAATTTCCCTAACAGAGAAGCAATGACTAAGCTCCAAAAGGGCAAGAAAAGTAAATGAGGGGCCAAACGTGAGCACTGACGACATCTTATCTGTTATGCTCATTTTGAGATTTGGTGGGGAAAAAACATGAATTCCTTTGACATCAGAGCACAGGCTCCAAGTGCCATGGTGAGTGAAGGGCACATTGCTGATCTCTTATCGTGGGTCAGGCCACTATTCTAGGGCTTTACTGGTACTAATGCACAACAACCACGTGAGCCAAATGCTATTGCAGTCCCCATTTTACAAAGGCCTTGTGCCTGCAATATCAGTTGGTCCCCTCTAGTTAAATCACACCCCAAGTAGTAACAAGCACATGCATGTTGGGGGCTGGCAGCGTGGGGGTGGTCCAAGGGCCATGTCAGGTACGGCAGACACAGTGATGAACAAAACAGACAAGACCCCCACCCTCATGCACCTGGCATTATAGGGAGGGGAGACATATGATGGATAAGAGTAATAGGTAAATATATAGTATGTTTGGATGTGATTATGCTAAGGAGGGAAATAAAGCAGAGAAGCAGCATGAGGATTTGGGAGGAGGGAGGAGCAATCTTAAACAAGATGGATAACACCAGCAGTCCTGGGGACAACTGACCTGTCAATACTTAAAGGGGTTAGAAACAGGACCTAGGGAAACATTTCTCCAAGGACCATGTGTGTGAACCTCTGTTACAGGAAACACTAACCTGGTGAGAAGCTGGAGGAAAATCAGCCAATGTCTTTCCCTCTAACCACCTGCTTCCACACAGGGTTGGAATCAGTGACCCAGCATTCTGCAACTCCTCACTGCATGACTTACACGTGTTTGGAGACTGCTCCCTACACTTAGCAGCTTTTATACATCCACCTAGTCCAACTAAAGCTTTTGGTTCCATCAATGGAACACAGCTCAAGGCCTGATACTTGCCTCTGGGGTTGGTGGTCATTTTGGATTTCGGCTTGAACATCTTTCAAGCCATATCAGAATTAGGTTAAGACAAGGTTTTCGGGCTCTTTTGCATTGATCAAGGGTGGGGGTGATCCCATGTCATACACCTCTTCTCACAAACCTCTACTGCCTTGCCCAATCTAAAGGTTTTCTGGCTCAGCATTTTTCTTTGTCCTCAATTGGCAACGCTGCTCCCTGCTGTCAACATGATGCCTCTAAATTCTTACTATCTTTTACCTTCAGGGCTCCCCAAAGAATATTTTTCATAAATAAATTAATAGCCAAAATAATGACATCTGAAAACAAAACAATCCCAACTGTACTCTCCCTGAGCTATTAAAGTAGCAGAGCTTTGCCATCTAATGCCTGCTTTTCTGGAAGCATCAGATTCCCCTAAGGAGTCCCCCGGCATTTAAGCACTCAGAAGAAAATACCTTTTGCAGTTCAGAAGGTGCTCCTGAGAAATTGGCAGCCACTGAACACCACCAGGAAGATCCAATGAGTCCGATATCATGCTCAATGACGGGGTGAGGGTCTTTGCCAGAAAGGAAAGGGGGCTGGTTTGACCGCCAGTGATAAAATCCAACAGACAAGGAGAAGTGACAGGAAATAAAGAAGCAGGAAGGGGGAAAGACCCGGGAGGGTAAAGAGAGTGGTAAAGACAGGCAAGCAGCCTCGCAGCCAGGCCATGAGCAATTGGCATAGCAACAACGTCACTGTCACCAGTCACTGGACAGTGACTAAACATTGATGGGAGAAAAGGACTTCTGTGGGGTCTGGTCATGGAACCTCAAATGTCTTGGCTACTGACTGTGGTGGGTTGAATTGTGTCCCCCAGAAAGATATGTCGAAGTCCTAACCTCTGGTTCATGTCCAGGAGAACTTGTTTGAAAATAGGGTATCTGCGGATATAATCAAGATGAGGTCACCCGAGATTAGGATGAGCCCTAAGTCCAGTGATTGGTGTGCTTATAAGGAAAGAGAGATTTAGAGACACACACACAGGGAAGAAGGTCATGTGCCAACAGAGGCAGGGATTGAAGTGGTGACACCAAGACTTGCCAGCAGCCACCAGAAGCTGGAAAGGCAAGGAAGGCTAGCTCTAGAGCCTTCAGAAAAAGTAGGACCCTCAAGACACCTTGATTTTGGACTTCTGGCCTCCAGAACTGTGAGAGAGTAAATTTCTGTTCTTTTAAGCCACCCAGTTTGTGGCAATTTGTTCCAGCAGCTCTAGGTAACCAATACAGACAGGAGACTGATCCCAGGATAATGCCTTAATTTGAGCTAGACAGTAGCTGAGCTCACCTTCCAGGTACAGAGTTAATATCTCATATATTTATTTTCACCCATTTCCTATCTTCACTTCCCACCTTTACTGGATCCAACCAATGGATTATGAAGTTTTCAAAGCACAAATTAGAGAAGAGATTGTATGAAGAAATTAATCCACCATGGAGGTAATTTTTAGGACTTTATTTTTCAGATGCAATTTTAAATAGAAGTCAGGACTCTAAATTATCATTCAAACAGAAAGAGAGCTTGGAAAAGATTATAGGCTGGTGTCATGTTTGCCAAAATGGCTTCTCCTTAGAACAGGTTTTCTCATCCTCCACACTGTTGACATTTGGGGTTGTCATGGGGGGCAGAGAGCTGTCCTGTGCATTATAGGATGTTGAGCAGCATCCTTGGCCTTTGTCCGATAGATGCCAAGAGCACTCTCCCCTCAGTCATGGCAATTAAGAATATCTGTTGGTGTTGCCCAATATTTTCTAGGGAGAGGAGGTAAACTCGTCCCTGGTTGAGAACCAGAGCTTTAGAGTTAGTATACTTACCCCATACCTGTACCTTGCACAAATCACTTCAGTGGGGAGAGAAACATCCTCCTGCAGCTTTTATAAAGAAGGAGTCTGGGATAATGAAGTGGATGCAAACTGATATGGTCTGGACTAGTAATACCATACAGGTGTGGGTGGTCCCAATGAATCAAAGGTGACTTAGATGATCCAAACAGGAGGGTTTGGGGAAGGTAAGGATAACACTCATTGAGAGACAGAGACGGGCTCAGGCTTCGATACCCTAAATATGCAGGAAGGCTGGTGCCCGACCTTGGCCAAATGGCCCTTAGGAGTCTCACTCCAACTTGATGAAAATTCAAATGATCTAAAAACAACATCATAGGATCTCTGTGAAAGCAATTCTGAGAACGTACGCACTCAACTCAGTGCTATACACCTTCTACATCCAACTCAGCATCTGTCAGTCCACCCAGAGAGGTACATGGCGCATGTCAAAATAACTGTTGTGCATGGCAAACATGAGAAACCACTGAGAAGATTAAATTATCATTGATATCAATGAAAAACAAAATAAATATAAAGTAAACTGAAAGTGCAACTCAGATTTTAATGTTCTAAGGAATAAGAGGGTTATCCTTTAGCTATCCGGTCAAATAGTGAAATTCCGGATTCAGATATCGAGATATTTATTTAAGCAAAGCCTTTCTCAGGAATCATGTACCAAGATCAGTAAAGTTCATAGCTTCTGAAACCATAGAAAGAACACTAAAGTATTACTGGCGGAGGCATGGTAGCCTAAATATTCAGACCAAGCTCTTGCATAGTCAAAAGTGACCCAAATTCTTTACAGAGCAGAGGTGTAAGCTTGGCCATGGCACACACGATAGACCAGAAGATCATATAAAGCTGCTACCCACAACAACATTACATTTACAGCTCTAGGCAACGGGTGAGTGGGTTTCTGCCCATTAGTGTCTACAGCCCTAAGACCTTAATCAAACTCAAGAAAAGCAGAAGATGCGGGGCGCCTGGGTGGCTCAGTCAGTTAAGTGTCTACTCTTGATTTCTGCTCAGGTCATGATCTCAGGGTTGTGGGATCTAGCACTGGGTGAGGGTCTGCACTCAGAGGGGGGGTCTGCTTAGAATTTTCTCTCTCCCTGTCCCTCTGCCCATCCCCCTGTTCACAATGCCTGTGTGCTCTCTCTCTCTCTCTCAAATAAATAAATAAATCTTAAAAAAAAAAAGAGAAAAGACAAAAGAAAAACAGAAGATGGCACTGAGAACCTCCTATGAAACTACATGCCTCACTCAAACTATAAAGATTGGGTTTTCCATCTCCAGTCATGTCCCACTTGCCTTCCTCCCGGAGTGCTCACAGCTCATGTTGTCAACAGCATTGTTGTGTGATCATGTCTTCAGGCAAAGCTCTTTGTCTGACAGGTTGGACATTTTAGGTACAAATGTTTTCCTAGGGATGTAAAATATTAAAAATGATCTCAGTAAAATATTATGCTTTATCAACTTTACCTTTCCTAACCTCAAAGGAGGCTTTAGGGCAATGTGCTCATAAACAGGCACCAAATCACGTTCCAAAGTAAGAGCCATAAGCCCATCTGGCTGGGTCTCTGTGTCCCTTGCTCCTGGCTCTTTCTTCAGGACTAGCGTTCCCCAATCTGTTTAGAAGCGGGTTGGTGGTTTATTAAGAATACACAATTCCCTCTCTGAATAAGTGGGGGCCTAGAGTCAGCTCCTCCTGGAGATCCAGGTGGCTGGGCTCTGGGAAGGGAAGAGCAGGCCTCAGGGGGCGGCTAGAAGGTGCTAACAGCCAACCTAAGTGCCAGTCCAGGGGTCTAGGCAGTGAGATGGAAGCAAGCCACAGCAAGAGCAGGTGGAGAAGGTGGGGTGACAGAACAGGATGCAGGGCCTGGGGTCAGGCATTTCCTGAGATGCCCAAGCATCACCAGGGTGGTGTGATGGGTTGAACTGGGTCCCCTAAATTAATTTGTTGAAGACTTAACCTCTTAATGTGGCCTTATTTGGAAAGAGGGTCTTTGCAGATGTAATTAGCTAAGATGAGGTCATACTAGATTAGGTTGGGCCTTAATTCAGTATGACTGATGTCCTTATAAAAAGGGGAAATTGGGACACAGACACACACACCTGTGCCTTGTGAAGATTGGAGTTGTGTGTCTGTGAGCCAAAGAACTACCAGAAGCTAGAAAAGAAGCCTGGAAGACTCGCTCGTAGCCCTCAAAAAAAAAAAAAAAAAAGAAAAAAAAGAAACACCACAACCCAACCCTGTCCTCACCTTGATTTTGGACTTCCAGCTCCAGCCTGTGAGACAATAAAGGTTTGTTGTTCAAGCCATCAAGTGTGACGTGTTGTGTTTCGATGGCCCTAAGTGCTGACATGGGTGCCATGCCTTATTGAGGGCTGCAAACCCCTGCTTGGTACGAACAAAGGATCATTTTATTCATTATCCTTTCTGGAACAACACTAGAGGACATTACTTACCTAACACCCCAAAGGAAACTTACTACAACCAAGTGTTTTAATAATTGCAAAGTCTTTCTTTTTGAGACTTAGAGTTTTGATCACATTATATCCAGTGGTTTAAAGAGCATGGAAATATATCTGTGCACCAATTTAACTTATAGGTTTTTGGCAAGTATAATATTTGATAGTCAGAAACCAATTTGGTTCTGTTTTCATCTTTGAAATCTGTTTCAAAGATCACACTGTAACTATTCCTCATTCTACAAGTTTCTCCAATAGCTTTTATGCCAAAACCAATAAAATTTTGACTTCAACTGACCCAACTATCTCTACAAGATATGAGTCTGCTTTTGCTCAGCCTTCTGTGGTTTGATAGATTAATAGAGTGTGTCAGAATGGTATGGAAGACAAAGTAGTTGCTGGACAGAGCTTGGAGAAATTTAGATGGAATTTGCAAATTAAAGCAAATCTACCCCCCACCAATTCTTTCACCCTGACACAGTACATCAAAAAACAAAACAAAAAAAAAAACAGCAAACTTCTACCTTGTAGAGAACTAAATTTGTGTCTCAAATACTGGTGCCAAGTCAAGGCCCAAAAGTATATACATTATCAACTCATAATATGAAGCCTTAATAATCAGACTCTGGCTGTTTGTTCCCGTTTAGCAGTGAAATACATACGTTTAAGTGACAAAACGTCATTTGCTCAGAGATGTTAATTACATGATGATCCTAGGGGCAAGCATGTAAACAGTGATTTGTTAGTGAAATCACAGCCTAACAATGTCACCTAAAGGAGCCCAAGCCTCAGAGGGAGACAGACGTGGATCCACACTCCTCACTCATCTTTGTGCTGTTAGATCTGCCATGCTTACTAATTTTACTTCAGTCATAGTTCAAATTATCTTTTTTTTTTTTTTTGAAGATTTTATTTACTTATTTGACAGAGAAAGAGATAGTGAGAGCAGGAACACAAGCAGGGGGAGTGGGAGAGGGAGAAGCAGGCTTCTTGCCAAGCAGGGAGCCTGATGTGGGACTCGATCCCAGGACCCTGGGATCATGACCTGAGCCGAAGGCAGACGCTTAACGACTGAGCCACCCAGGCGCCCCATAGTTCAAATTATCTTTGTTGGTATCAAACAAGCTTCATTTGTCCTGGATTTATTTATAATCTTTCTGATGACAATTCACAGAACAAGTCATCCCCACAGTGACAGCATAATTATCTCCATGTGTCGACTTGGGGGGATCATATTTGTCCTAACGTTTGTATGCTGGAGGAGAAATGAGGAATTGAGAAGACTGAAGATGGGTTAAAATCTTCAAAGACTGAAATGGGTTTTTAAAAAGGATGGGGCAACAAAGATACACACAAACTGATGCAAGGTGTGACTGTTAATGTGGGTCAGAGGACGTGGAGAGCTCCCAACATTTCACAAGGTGGAAACCCGGACGTGTCGGTTTTCCCCTCAAAAACAAATACCTCTCCAATACTTCTATTTCCATCTACAAACACTATCACACCCCGAGTGACCCAGGCTTGGAACTTCATTCACTAATTTTACAAAGCTCTAAGCACTAAGCTCCCAGCTGGGGTGGAAAGGGGCAGTTGGAAACCATTTCCACGAAATGTGCTCTGCGCAATGGCACAGAACACTGGAGGGTCTGCAAGATGTGCGATGTCTCACCCAGCTCAATAAATATTTGTCAGGTGAATGAATGAATGTGTAATAAACGAATGAATTTCGTGCCTCTCCTTCCATGGCCAGTGTGAGCTAATAGTCCTGAGTCAGTGAATCTGTTTGGGAGACGGGAACAAGCCTGTGTGGGCTGAACCCAAGACAGTCCAGAAGGGAAAGGCTGAAGCCGAGGGCACTAACCAGCCTGAGCAATCACCTGCCTAAGCCGGGTCCTCCCACCCAGCTCTCATCGCTGATAAACTGACCATTCATCCCTTGAAGTGTGGCTCTGTGTATTCTGTAGGGTCAGAAATCATGTGGGCACAAAAAAGGGCATGACTTATTGATCCCCTAATGTCCCCACATTTGGTATATGGAATGTATAGAGAAACCTGGGTGTAGATATCTGGATATAAGCTGGAACCTTGAGTAATAAAGGAAAGTTGGTGAGATTAAAGGTTGTGCTGCAGTGGAGACAAGTAGCTGCTGGGAAATGATGCAAATGGCCACGGCTGTCCCCTCCACCATCATACAGGGCATGGGCTTGTGGCCAGTGGCTGGTGTTCACGGGGACAGAGCTGCTCGTAACAAGGGGGGAGCCTTCACATCCCTGCCCCTTCAAGCTGGGAACACGGGCCTCGCCCTGCAGATGGCTGCTGCTTGCTCTGGAGTGCAGCATACCCAGCTCCCGGTGCTTTCTTGGCAATGGCGTTGGAACAACAATCACTGCTTTCCGCGTGATCTCAGCCCGGTCTGTGGGCAGGGATTTTAAATTATAATCAGCAAGTTCTCTGTGTTTCTAGGGGCCCTGGGATCCAGTTTGAGGATCCAGTTTTAAATTGGTAGTATCAGACGAAGGGAACAGCAATGTCGTTATCCCAAACCCCATCTGGCATGGAGAAGGAAATGAGGGGCTAACCTTTCCTTATCATGTGCCTTGTCCAGGGCTTCTGAGTGTCACACCACCATTGCTCTCCCAGCACTACTATCCCCATCACCTCCATCACCTCCACCATCATCACCACCTCACCTTCATCACCTCCACGACCATCACCACTCACCTTTATCACCTCCACCATCATGACTACCACCATCACCACCTCTATCACCTCCACTGTCACCACTTCCATCACCTCCACCATCATCACCTCCACCATCATCACCACCATCACCTTCATCACCTCCACCATCATCACCACCATCACCTTCATCACCTCCACCACTATTACCTCCATCACCTCCAACACTATCACCTCCATCACCTCCAACACTATCACCTCCACCACTTCCACTCCCAACACCACTTCACCTTTATCACCTCCACCATCATGACTACCACCATCACCACCTTCATCACCTCCACCATTACCATGACCACCATCATCACCTCCATCATCACCACCATCACCACTCACCTCCATCATCACCACCATCATGACTATCACCATCAACACTCCATCACCTCCACCAACATTTTTATCACCACCACCGTCACCACCACCATCACCTCCATCACCACCACCATCATCACCACCATTACCTCCAGCAACACCACCATCACCACAACCTCTATCACCACAATTACCATCACCTCCATTGCTCATGTAGTTATGGAGGCTGGCAAGGCCAAAATCTGCAGTGTAAACCAGCAGGCTAGAGCTCCAGGGAAGACTTGCAAATCAAATCCAAAAGCAATCTGCTGGCAGAATTCTTTCTTGCTCAGGGGAGGTCAGTAGCTTTCTCCCCAGGCCTTCAACTGACTGGATGAGGCCCACCCACATCACAGAGCATAATCCGTTTACACAAAGTCTATTACTGATTTAAATGTTAATCTCATCTAAAAAAATACCTTCACAGCAACATCCAGACTGGTGTTTGACCCAAAATCTGGGTACTGTGGCCCAGCCAAGCTGACACATGAAATTAACCATCACACCATGCCAGAGACTGTGACATAATTGGTTATGGGGCAACGTGGGCCTCAAGATTGCTAAAGCTCCCCAAGTTTCCTAAGTTACATTCAAAGGTGAGAACTATGCTCTAGAAACGCAGATTTCTGAAATGTTAACACTGATTTTTGAACCCTTCAGTTAAGGGCTATTTGATTCACTGAAAACCAATGTGAGGACCGAGGGAAATCATCCCCAGAAGCCAGATTTCCCAGACCTTTGCAATTCCACAAGAGGCAACAGAAGCAAGTCACTATGTCACAGGACTTAAAATGTGTAGTCATGAGATTTGGGAGCAACCACAC
>NW_023270013.1:0-18758 GCF_011800145.1 Mirounga leonina
AAAAATTCTCTGTAAATAAGATCATGCAATGTTTATCTTCTGTGTCTGGCTTATTTCACTTAGCATAATGTCCTCCAAGTTAATCCATGTTGTCACAAATAGCAGAATTTCCTTAATTTTAAGACTGAATATGCACACACACACACACACACAATTTTGAATAATGCTGAAATGTACATGGGAATGCCACTATCTCCTCCAGATACTAATTTCATCTAATTTCATGTCTTTTAAATATATGCCCAGGAAGGGCAGAGCAAGATGGCGGAGGAATAGGAGACCTGGATTTCGTCTTCTCTCAAGAATTCAGCTGGATAGGGATCAAACCATTCTGAACACCTACAAACTCAACAGGAGATCGAAGAAAAGAAGAGCAACAAATCTCTGAACAGAAAAGCGACCATTTTCTGGAAGGTAGGACGTGTGGAGAAGTGAACCCCAGGCGATATTCGGGAGGATAGACGGCGGGGGAGGGGCCTCCGTTGGCCGCTTCTGGCAAGTGATAGACCCGCGGAGCACAAAATCGGAAATTTTAAAAGTCTTCTCCGCCGAGGAACGTCACTCTGGTGGCTAAACGGGGGGTGGAACCCTCCGGGACAGTGTGCTCTCAGGACCCTCGGGGTCACAAAAAGACCGGGGGTGCCTGAGTGTGGCAGAGCTCCCAGGTAACGGAGCAGGAAAGCCGGCTGCAGAGGCGGAGCCCAGGCGCGGGCTCTCAGCTCGGGGTGGCCATAAACCGTGATCTGCGGCACAGTCGGGCACCAGCTCCTCCAACAGGGACCCAACAAGCGGCAGATCCGGGGAGACTCACCTTCCTCCCCCGGGAGGAGCCGCACGGGAGCGCACCGCAGGGATCTGCTGGGTTTGGAGACTCCACCCGGGGTCGGGTGCCAGAGATAGAAACGCGCGGTCACAGGCCGGGTGAGCACAGAGTGCGGCCGGCGACCGGGGAGACGGGAGTGACTGACGGCTTTTCTCTGGGGGCGCACTGAGGAGCGGGCCCGAGTTCTCGGCTCCTCCGGGGCGGAGATTGGGAGGCCGCCATTTTCACTCTGTGCCTCCAAAGCTGTACGGGAAGCTCGCAGGGAACAAAAGCCCCGGAGAGCAAACCCGAGCAGATTACTTAGCCTGGACCGGACAAGGGCAGGGCAATTCCGCCTCCGGCAAAGACTTTTGGAAACCATGGCAACAGGCCCCTCCCCCAGAAGATCAGCGAGAACAGCCAGCCAAGACCAAGTTTACCGATCAATGAGAACGGGAGAACTCCAGCCATAGGGGAATACTGCACATAGAATTCATGGCTTTTTTACCATGATTCTTTAGTCTTTCAAAGTTAATTTTTTTTTAACTGTCTTTTTTCTTTTTCTTTTTCTTTTTTTTTTTGTTTTTCTTTTTCCCTTTTTCAACCATCGCTTTTTTTAAAAAAACATTTTTCTTTTTCATTTATAGAGTCATATTCTATCCCTTCATAGTAGTTACCCTTATTTTTGGCTTATATATATAAGTTGTTCTCTCTTTAAAATTTTGAGATAGTTTCTTCTAACAGATTAAAATATACCCTAAATCTCTAGTATATGGTTTTTTCTACTCCCCTGCCTGATCACATTCTCTCCCTTTTTTTTTTCTTTTTTTTCCTTTTTTTAAATCCTCTTCTTTCTTTTTTCAAACAACTTCTTATCAATTCCTTTTATAAAATTTTTTATAATTTCCATCTTTACAGTCATATTCCATCCCTTCATCCTATCAACCCTTATTTTTGTACATATATAAGTTTTTCTTTCTTTAAAATTTTGGGAGGCACTTTCTTCTAACAGACCAAAATACATCCCAAATCCAGTGTGTGGCACTGATCTATATACCAGCCTGATCATATTTGATCACATTCTGGTTTTTTGTTGTTGTTGTTCTGTTTTGTTTGTTTTTGTTTGTTTTTATCTTTATCTTTATCTTTTTCTTTTTCTTTTTTTTTCTTTTTCTTTTTTCTCTCCTTCCGTTTCTTTTTCCTCTGCTTCAGGTCTTTTCTGATTTCTTTAGAGTATATTTTCTGGGGACGTTGTTACTCTGCTAGCATTTTGTTCTCTCATTAATCTATGCTCCTCTGCACAAAATGACAAGATGGAAAAAATCACCTCAACAAAAAGAACAAGAGGTAGGGGGCACCTGGGTGGCTCAGTTGGTTAAGCGACTGCCTTCGGCTCAGGTCATGATCCTGGAGTCCCGGGATCGAGTCCCGCATCGAGCTCCCTGCTCGTCAGGGAGTCTGCTTCTCCCTCTGACCCTCCTCACTTTCATGCTCTCTGTCTCTCATTCTCTCTCTCTCAAATAAATAAATAAAATCTTTAAAATAAAATAAAATAAAATAAAATAAAATAAAAAAGAACAAGAGGTAGTATCGACTGCCAGGGACCTACTCAATACGGACATTAGTACGATGTCAGATCTAGAGTTCAGAATCATCACTTTAAAGATACTAGCTGGGCTTGAAAAAAATATGGACGTTATTAGAGAAACCCTTTCTGGAGAAGTAAAAGAACTAAAATCTAACCAAGTAGAAATCAAAAAGGCTATTAATGAGGTGCAATAAAAAATGGGGGCACTAACAGCTAGGATAAATGAGGCAGAAGAGAGAATCAGTAATATAGAAGACCAAATGATGGAAAATAAAGAAGCTGAGAAAAAGAGAGATAAACAACTACTGGATCACGAGGGCAGAATTTGAGAGATAAGCGATACCATAAGACGAAACAATATTAGAATAATTGGGATCCCAGAAGAAGAAGAAAGAGAGAGAGAGGCAGAAGGTATAATGGAGCAAATTATAGGAGAGAACTTCCCTAATTTGGGGAAGGAAAGAGGCATCAAAATCCAGGAAGCACAGAGAACCCCTCTCAAAATCAATAAAAATAGGTCAACACCCCGACATCTAATAGTAAAACTTACGAGTCTCAGAGACAAAGAGAAAATCCTGAAAGCAGCTCGGGAGAAGAGATCTGTAACCTACAATGGTAGAAACATTAGATTGGCAACAGACCTATCCACAGAGACCTGGCAGGCCAGAAAGGATGGCAGGATATATTCAGAGCACTAAATGACAAAAATATGCAGCCAAGAATACTCTATCCAGCTAGGCTGTCATTGAAAATTGAAGGAGAGATAAAAAGCTTCCAGGACAAACAAAAACTAAAGGAATTTGCAAACACAAAACCAGCCCTACAAGAAATCTTGAAAGGGGTCCTCTAAGTAAAGACAGACCCTAAAAGCAACATAGACCAGAAAGGAACACAGACAATATACGGTAACAGTCACCTTACAGGCAATACAATGGCACTAAATTCCTATCTTTCAATAGTTACCCTGAATGTAAATGGGCCAATCAAAAGACACAGGCTATCAGACTGGATTAAAAAACAAGACCCATCGATATGCTGTCTGCAAGAGACTCATTTTAGACCCAAAGACACCCCCAGATTGAAAGTGAGAGGGTGGAAAACCATTTACCATGCTAATGGACACCAAAAGAAAGCTGGGGTGGCAATCCTTCTATCAGACAAATTAGATTTTAAACCAAAGACTGTAATAAGAGATGAGGAAGGACATTATATCCTACTTAAAGGGTCTATCCAACAAGAAGATCTAACAATTGTAAATATCTATGCCCCTAACATGGGAGCAGCCAATTATATAAGGCAATTAATAACAAGAGCAAAGAAACACATCAACAACAATACAATAATAGTGGGGGACTTTAAGACCCCCCTCACTGAAATGGACAGATCATCTAAGCAAAAGATCAACAAGGAAATAAAGACTTTAAAGGACACACTGGACCAAATGGACTTCACAGACATATTCAGAACGTTCCATCCCAAAGCAACGGAATACACATTCTTCTCTAGTGCCCATGGAACATTCTCCAGAATAGATCACATCCTAGGTCATAAATCAGATCTCAACAAGTACCAAAAGAAGGGGATCATTCCCTGCCTATTTTCAGACCACAATACTTGGAACTAGAACTCAATCACAAGAGGAAAGTCAGAAAGAACTCAAATACATGGAAGCTAAAGAGCATCCTACTGAAGAATGAATGGGTCAACCAGGAAATTAAAGAAGAATTTAAAATATTCCAAGGTAGATAACCTGGAAGAAATGGATGCATTCCTAGAGATTCCGAGAGATGTATCAACTGCAAAAACTGAAGCAGGAAGAAATAGAAAACCTGAACAGACCTATAACCACTAAGGAAATTGAAGCAGTCATCAAAAATCTCCCAAAAAACAAAAGCCCAGGGCCAGATGGCTTCCCAGGGGAATTCTACCAAACATTTCAAGAAGAATTAATACCTATATTTCTGAAACTGTTCCAAAAAATAGAAATGGAAGGAAAACTTCCAAACTCGTTTTACGAGGCCACCATTACCTTGATCTCAAAACCAGACGACCCCATCAAAAAGGAGAATTACAGACTGATATCCCTGATGAACATGGATGCAAAAATTCTCACCAAAATACTAGCCAATAGGATCCAACAGTACATTAAAAGGATTATTCACCACGACCAAGTGGGATTTATCCCATGGCTGCAAGGTTGGTTCAACATCCGCAAATCAATCAATGTGATACAGTACATTAACAAAAGAACAAGAATCATATGATCCTCTCGATAGATGCAGAAAAAGCTTTTGACAAAGTACAGCATCCTTTCTTGATCAAAACTCTTCAGAGTATAGGCATAGAGGGTACATACCTCAATATCATAAAAGCCATCTCTGAAAACCCTACAGCAAATATCATTCTCAATGGGGAAAAACTGAGAGCTTTCCCCCTAAGGTCAGGAACGTGGCAGGGATGTCCACTATCACCACTGCTATTCAACATAGTATTGGAAGTCCTAGCCACAGCAATCAGACAACAAAAAGAAATAAAAGGCATCCAAATTGGCAAAGAAGAAGTCAAACTCTCACTCTTTGCAGAGGATATGATACTTTATGTGGAAAACCCCAAAGACTCCACCCCAAAACTGCTACAACTCATACAGGAATTCAGTCAAGTGGCAGGATATAAAATCAATGCACAGAAATCAGTGGCATTCCTATACACCAACAATAAGACAGAAGAAAGAGAAATTAAGGAGTCGATCCCATTTACAATTGCACCCAAAACCATAAGATACCTAGGCATAAATCTAACCAAAGAGACAAAGAATCTGTACTCAGAAAACTATAAAATACTCATGAAAGAAATTGAGGAAGACACAAAGAAATGGAAAAACGTTCCATGCTCATGGATTGGAAGAATAAATATTGTGAAGATGTCAATGCTACCTAGAGCAATTTACACATTCAATGCAATCCCCATCAAAATACCATCCACTTTTTTCAAAGAAATGGAACAAATCATCCTAAAATTTGTATGGAACCCGAAAAGACCCCGAATAGCCAGAGGAATATTGAAAAAGAAAGCAAAGCTGGTGGCATCACAATTCCGGACTTGCAGCTCTATTACAAAGCTGTCATCATCAAGACAATATGGTAGTGGCACAAAAACAGACACATAGATCAATGGAACAGAATACAGAGCCCAGAAATGGACCCTCAACTCTATGGTCAGCTCATCTTTGACAAAGCAGGAAAGAATGTCCAGTGGAAAAAAGACAGTCTCTTCAACAAATGGTGTTGGGAAAATTGGATAGCCACATGCAGAAGAATGAAACTGGACCATTTCCTTACACCACACACAAAATAGACTCAAAATGGATGAAAGACCTCAATGTGAGACAGGAGTCCATCAACATCCTAAAGGAGAACACAGGCAGCAACCTCTTCGATCTCAGCCGCAGCAACTTCTTCCTAGACACATCGCCAAAGGCAAGGGAAGCAAGGGCATAAATGAACTATTGGGACTTCATCAAGATAAAAAGCTTTTGCAAAGCAAAGGAAACAGTCAACAAAACCAAAAGACAACCGACAGAATGGGAGAAGATATTTGCAAATGACATATCAGATAAAGGGCTAGTATCCAAAATCTATAAAGAACTTATCAAACTCAACACCCAAAGAACAAAGAATCCAATCAAGAAATGGGCAGAAGACATGAACAGACATTTTCCCAAAGAAGACATCCAAATGGCCAACAGACACATGAGAAAGTGCTCAACATCGCTTGGCATCAGGGAAATCCAAATCAAAACCTCAAAGAGATACCACCTCACACCAGTCAGAATGGCTAAAATTAACAAGTCCGGAAATGACAGATGTTGGCGGGGATGCGGAGAAAGGCAACCCTCCTACACTGTTGGTGGGAATGCAAGCTGGTGCAGCCACTCTGGAAAACAGTATGGAGGTTCCTCAAAAAGTTGAAAATAGAGCTACCATACGATCCAGCAATTGCACTCCTGGGTATTTACCCCAAAGATACAAAAGTAGGGATCCAAAAGGGTACATGCACCCCGGTGTTTATAGCAGCAACGTCCACAATAGCCAAACTGTGGAAAGAGCCAAGGCGCCCCTCAACAGATGAATGGAAAAAGAAGATGTGGTATATATATATATACACACACACACACACACACAATGGAATATTATGCAGCCATCAAAAGGAATGAAATCTGGCCATTTGCAACTATGTGGATGGAACTGGAGGGTATTATGCTGAGCGAAATAAGTCAAACAGAGAAAGACATGTATCATATGACCTCACTGATATGAGGAATTCTTAATCTCAGGATACAAACTGAGGGTTGCTGGAGTGGGGGGTGGGGTGGGAGGGATGCGGTGACTGGGTGATAGAGACTGGGAGGGCATGTGCTCTGGTAAGCACTGTGAATTATGCAAGACTGTTGAATCTCAAATCTGTACCTCTGACTAAAATAATGCAATATATGTTAAGAAAAAAAAAGAAGATAGTAGGAGGGTAAGAATGAAGGGAGAGAAATCAGAGGGGGAGTCGAACCATGAGAGACGATGGACTCTGAAAAACAAACTGAGGGTTCTAGAGCGAATGGGCGTGGGATGATGGGTTAGCCTGGTGATGGGTATTAAAGAGGGCACGTTCTGCATGGAGCACTGGTTGTTATGCACAAACAATGAATCATGGAACACTACATCTAAAACTAATGATGTAATGTATGTGGATTAACATAACAATAAAAAATTTTAAAAAAAGCTGTAATTTACCTAAGTATTCTCCCACTTGAGTTTTGTCTTATCATACCTATGATAATTTTGTCTTGATTCAAATATAGAAATGGAATATCTTTATTTCCTGAATTCAAAACAGCCTCAGAGGAGCATATTCGTTCTCAATATACGGTAATAGAAAAGTGACATGCAATTTAACATAACATCATCGGTATGCAAATATGCATCAACAACAGCTTTGTGTATCAAAAGTCAATCAATATTGGGTCATCTCATTATCAGGATGTCAGAAGATTGCTATTTCATTAGAGTAACACTTCATCTGGTCTTAGGCAGATATATATGTAAATATCGCATTAGAATTGTAATTAGATTTTCCCTCTCTAGTAGGAGACAAACAACAACAAGTATGTCTGATTAAAATTAATGATGACATATTGAATAAGTAAAGGTTGCATAATTATAATTCCGGTTTAAACAGTGACTAAGCTACCTAATCAAACATTTTCTAGGTCTTTTTTCTTTTTCTGTATATCTTTTTTTGTTATTTTTATTATTATTATTATGTTATGTTAATCACCATACATTACATCATTAGTTTTTGATGCAGTGTTCCATGATTCACTGTTTGCATATAACACCCAGCGCTCCATGCAGACCATGCTCTCTTTAATACCCATCACCAGGCTAACCCATCACCCCACCCCCTTCCCCTCTAGAGTCCTCTGTTTCTCAGAGTCCATAGTCTCTCATGGTTCTAGGTCTTTCTTAAAAGACGATGGCTAGTGAATTGCTGCTTTACCTGCTTGTCTGTCACAGTGATAGTCAATTTTAAAGTTCAGCTAATTGAGAGAGTGCTTTTGTTCTGACAAATACAATTCAAGAGAAGTTAAACAGTCCTGACCATTTGAATCATAAAATGTCTTACAGAACCAGTGTACTTCCATTATCCTGTCACTCCAAACTTGGGCAACAATTAACTTGTAGGTTTATAAAATGACCTCCTAAAATTCCTCACACAGCTTTCCCCTATGGTGGAGGAATCTATAAGCTGGGAGTGGGAGGTGAAGAGCAGAGGATATGAGAAAAAAATCCCAGACTTCTCATATTCTCATTTTAAGCCATGAAAGATTTGCATTTGTAAAAGGAAGCTGATTGTTTCTGGGAGAGGATCAATGGAGGTCTGCAAATTGGGGATGTTATAAATCAAAGGTGAGTATGTTTTTATTTGTGTACCCAGAATGGAAAAATACTGGAGGATTAACTACTATTGAATGATGAGCCAATGTTTTATTTTATTTATTTATACTCAGAGTTATAACTGCCAAGGAGTTTACTACATTAGCTAATCAGCATGCTCACCGTCTAATAAAAAAAATCTAGCTGGAGTCCAAATTGATGTGAGGAAACCTTTAGTTAATAAAGAATACAGATAACAGAACTTGAGTGCTTTTAAAGAATGGTGTTAAAAATTATAATAGTTTGATCAATATCTGCCATAAAGACTTAATTAAGAGGCAAACATGCCTAACTTGTGCCATTAGCAATCATGATTTCAACTCCCTTCAGTTCTTAAAAAGACAATTAGCTGACACTAAATGCTTGTAAAAATTTACTGTATTTAAAATATTGATGGATATCTTTAACTTTTTAGTAATCAAAAATTTCTGTGCTCACAAGTTACTTCACATTGCTCCTGTTAAAACTAAAGTGATTCCAACATTTAAAGTTAATATTATTGGGCATTTGTTTTCCTAAATACGAGTCTTTTTTTAATTCATTATCTTTAGCAACATTTATGACTCACCACTCTATTTTATCTCATTGGGAGAAATCTGCTATGACTTATTTTTCATTCATTTTATATTTACTCTGTTGAACTTCAGAACGTGGCATTTCTGGCCTACCTCTAAATTTTGTGGCTCCACCCTTGTGGGGCACTATAATTTCCAAAGCACAGCTTGTCCTTAACCGATAATATGACAAGAGTTTTGAAGAGAACTTGATCCAGAGATAGGAGACTGAGTTGAAAAGTATCTTCTAGGGGTGCCTGGCTAGTTCACTTGGTTAAGTGTCTGACTCTTAATTTCAGCTCAGGTCATGATCTCAGGGTTGTTAGATTGAACCCTGCGTCAGGCTCTGTGTTGGGCGTGGAACCTGCTTAAGATTCTCTCTCCTCCTCCCTCTCCCTCTGCCCCTCCTCTCTCTCTCAAAAAAATAAAGTGTTTACTGAACTAATCCATTGGATATTTACAAAAATGAATTATTAAATTATTCTTCAAAAATATTCAGTTGAGTTAACTTATAAGTTTACTTCATCCCTGAGTAGTCATAGATAGGTCTAATAAATTGCAGATAAGAAATCAGAATTTTAGAGCAGGAAGTTCTTTTAGAAACCTAAATGCCAGAGGGATTGCGTAAGTTGCACAAGGTCATGAAGCTAGTGGTGTAGGCGGGACTTTGAATTATGTATCCTGATTCCAAGACAATTGCTTTTGCAATGTGGATCTTTTCTGATTACTTTTTGGTTATATTTATATTACATCTCCTGACTAGCTCAGAGTATGAGTAATTATAATGGTAAAATAAAACTCCAAATACTTTGACAGATTACTCTGTATGCTGTTAGTGAACTTCAGTTATGATCTGTTGGCAAGATGACCAACAGTGACTCACTGACAGTGACACTGATAGCACTTTGTAGAGGAGAGAAGAGGTGGTAGAGGATCATTCACATCTAGGTCCAAAAACCTGTATGCCCACTTACTAGCTGCCCATCTTGTGCTAAGTATTTGCGTTCTTTGAATCTCAGTTTCCTGATCATACAAAAGGTGTCTTGAGGTACTTAAGTTTCATTTTTTATGTCTTGTTCAATGTTTGGCACACAGTAAGTCCTCAAATACTAGGATTTTCTTTTCCTCAAGAATTGGCTCACGAGAAGAATGAGGACCATATGTCCTCATAGTTTTACAATGAACGATTGCAGAGATTTATCAGTACTGGGAACTCTGTAGAACATTTCATCTTTGTGAACTTAGAGGTAAAACAAGCACACTGAAGAAAACCAAGGTTTTTTCAAAGTTAATTAATGAGTCTAGGAAGTAATTAAATTTGAGATGTGTTAATATTAAATGTTTTACACTTTATTAACAATATAACTGCTTTATGACATGGGGATGGGAATAGAAAATAAGAAATTATAAGTTTTTCTTTATTTCTTTGGTGGTGAAAGATCAAAGAGAGAAATATTAAGACATTTCATGCCATCTTTTAATTACTAAGTACTGAGCCACAGGTGTAATTAGGCCTAATATTTAGATCCCTGTGAGGTCTAAATCATGTTTTCAACTGTGAGTTTCCAAACTATGTAGAAGCAAAACTACTTTGAGATATCCTACCACTGCATCACTGCCATGTTCTCCTTAAATAGATCAACTAAAGAAATGTACTATTAAATGGGCTATCATTTGCACACCTCTTTACAGGTTTCTAATCATGTTTGATGTGTCCATCTATTCCATTTATTACCCTAAATTTTATTATCTCTATGCTTTTTCTCACCCTCATTCTTCTTTAGAATAGAACAGTCATGTGGAGCACATAAAATATGAAAACCGTCCTTATTTTATTGCCATAAATATGCTCCCAGCTGAGTAGTTTGGGTCTATTCAATGTCAAACGTGGTTTTACAAACTAGGACAAATTAGTTATTATGCCTGAACATAGATTAAAACAAAGCATACAGAAATCAAGACCCATAGTACAAGAGCCACCTGTCACAGAGACCTACTTAAGGCAGGGACCATTTTTCCTATCTTCCCATTGAATAACCCAGTGTTGCCAGTGATCCAACCTAATAAAAATGAATGGTATCTAACAGTGGTTTATCATATCCTTAATACCACGATTTCTTCAATTAAAGCTCCCCCTACCCACTATTATTGGAATCACTGGTTCCATACAATCATCAGCTGGAAAATATTTAGCTTCTATAGATTTGGCAAATATGTTTCATTCAGTGCCTACTTCAGTAACTTCTCAGCCAGCTTACCTGGCTACCCATATATCTCAACAACACCTCCAACTCACACCATCTTTGCATCTAATCACACCTAACTTTCTCCAGGATCATGGGAATGACATTACATTGATGACATCTTTTCTGAGGAGATTTATTTGACACACTCAAAACATACAAATATAATTGACGAAGCAGCTCCCAAGAAGGGATGGCTCATAACCCTACCCATCGTACAAAGCCCTACCATCTCAGTTAAATTCCTGGGCATTACTTGGTCAGTCCAATACTGCTCCATCCCTGACACTGTCAAGAAACAACAATTGACTCTTGCAGAACCCTCAGCATTAAAACAAGCCCAACTGGGGCGCCTGGGTGGCTCAGTTGGTTAAGCGACTGCCTTCGGCTCAGGTCATGATCCTGGAGTCTCAGGATTGAGTCCCGCATCAGGCTCCCTGCTTGGCAGGGAGTCTGCTTCTCCCTCTGACCCTCCTCCTTCTCATGCTCTCTGTCTCTCATTCTCTCAAATAAATAAATAAAATCTTTAAAAAATAAAAATAAAATAAATAAATAAATAAAACAAGCCCAACATCATCTAGGCCTTTTTAGCTTCTGGAAGCAATATATTCCTCATTTACAAACTTTACTTAAGTACATCAATACTGTTACTCTCAAATTGGTCTACTTTAAATGGAGTCTCCAATAACAAAAGGTCTAGGATCTTTCCAAAATGCGATGAAAAAGAACTCCCATTAGCACTCTTCAGACATTCCTTCACTGTAGAGGATTTGGCAACTTTATGCATCCTGGAGTCTCTGGACTACCCACAATGGCCATAAGTCGTCTATAGGCTTCTTGTGCAAAATACCATACTCTTTGTTAGCACAACCACTGCAGGTTGCATTTTAGGCCTTTGGGAGACTGAAGCTAACTGGTCCTGATGATTGTTGGGACCCACTTGCCTATTATGCTTTGAGACATGGAGGCAGCACCTCGAAATTGAGTATAGTCACAGAAGCTTTCTTACTGAAATGAAAATGATACTTACAAGAGAAAATCTCTGGCATATTTCACAGAAAAAAGTGGCTTCCTTTCTCAGATGCAATGGTGTTGGAGGAGGTCACCTCTCTCCTGGACTCAATGGCCACCTGGAGGGTCCCTTGGGATCAACTAAGTAGACAGAAAATGTATGTTTGTATACTTTACTAGGGTCACCGTTGAAAGTGATGGAGTCACAGGAGGTTTGCCGCTGTCCATCCTTAATAAGAATGGCCCTGACCAAGGACAATCCCCAAGGATCAGCACAGTTGGCCAAACTTCCAGCAGTTATCTTGATACTAGAAAATGCCCTGGCCCACATTTGGCCCCATCTGCCCATTTTCTGAGACCAGAAAGTCTCAATATGTGAGTAATCTTTTATATCTCTTGGTGTGTGCATGGGATCATCATTTTCAGCATTGAACCAATTTGGGGTTGGAGGTTATTAATCCTGTTTTCTGTGGGGCAACTGTATGACAATTTATTGTTTGGAATTTAATCAGTATATAAGCTCTGACAGATTAAAGTTTTTGCCCATTTTGTATCTCTGGAACATAGGGCAGTGCTGAGACACTCAAAAAACATTTGTTGAATGAATGACTTAATCTGCATCAGAATCTCCTAACACCTAGCATAGTTATCCTTCCTTCCAGATCCCCAAATCACACTGATTGAATGATAAATTGTTAGAGAAAATTAGTCAAGAGGCTCAGAAAACTAAGGTAGAGGTGATTTTTTTCATGCGTCTGAAGCAAATTAATTAGTATATTTATACCCATTCCTACCAGTTCTTGTAAAGGGAATATATTAAACTTGTTGAAGAAGATGGGGAAGAAAAAAACAGTTCTAATTTCTTTTGATAGTTTAAAATATTTTCAGAGGTTTGTGATGCCTCAATGCATTCACATTTATTCCGTAATAAATCATGTGAAAAATCTCACACAAAGCTACCTGATCTCATAAACCATATGACAACTAATTGGCTGAATTGTAAATACTGCCTGGTTATTGCTGATTTAGTCTGATAATATATATACAATATGCAGTTATATAAGATGAAAATGAACTATGGAAGATTGTTTTAAGATGATTATTTCTTAAAATTTATCATTTTATAAGCAGATATGGTTTACTATATCTATGCAAAATCAATTTTCACTCTCTAATAACAAATTAAATTTGAAGCATGAAACAGAAATAAGTAAGAATACATGGTGTGATTCCACAAAATAAAATTAAGTGGGAATAAAATGGGTTTAATATCATTTATTCATTTAGAGATAAAGGAAATGGCTCTTAGCTAAGGCGATGCAATGAGGGATACAGGATTTGTGCTCCATGGATTCTTAGATTAATATCCCTTACAACTCATTACCTGACCCTTGAACATCTCTGAGTTTATTAAGCTGTGTATGACTCAGACTTTTTGTCATACTGCTATTATACTACATCTTCTCTTTCTCAACATATGTGCCTTAAATCTCTTTCCCATTATGATCCAGGAAAGGAAATGAGCTGTATAGCCAGCCTCTCCAACTAGAGTGATTGATGTAAAAGATAAAAGTTAAGAAAGTGTGGATCTATGTAAGTTATCTGTTGAGGTTCAACAAACCACTCCAAAATTCACTGACTTTACATAACACTCATTTACTAGCCTGTGGTTCTGAGAATTGGCAATTGGAATGGATTTAGCTAGGCAGTTCTTCTCATCCAGAATCATGCTCACAGCTGCAGCTGGCTTTTGTTTCTGGCTATTGGATGGAGCACCTCAATTCTCCTTGTGAACTCTCATCTTCCAGGAGGTGAGATGGGGCTTCTTTTAAATAGTGGTCTTATGGAAGTACTTTGAGAGTTCACAACCAATGAATAAGCTCTATCAAGTTTCCATTTGTGTCACATTCACTCACTGACCATTGTCTAAAGGAAGTCCCATGGCCAAGCCCAAAGTCAATGAAGGAATAGACTACACATGGGAATGGAAAGTAATTCATTTGATTATGGCATGACCCTTAAAATATTGTAAAATTCCAATGAATCCAATCATATGTCTTGCTTTAAGAAATATATCCTAAGTAGAAACATACAGAATACTGCTTAGTTTGTTTGCATGTTTTTGAAATAAGACTTATAAAAGTTATACTATCACTGTCTACGTGGACTCTATAGGTACACTACATATGACTCAGGGATTATATCCAAAGATTAAGATAAAGATGAAAAACTTTCTTTAAATACTTGTAAAAATTGAATAAACTTGGTGCCTTTGAGAGGCATGTTCTAGCATTCTGACCAATACAAAAGTAATTTTTTATCTATACATATTTCTTAGTGAAGTTTTAACATCATTAAAAAGTAATTCAGTTCACTGTAGTCTCAGAGACTTTTGTGTATAAATGGCAATATTCATTGTTGCATCCTGAACACAAACTAAGACACTTGAACATCCCCAAATTCTCATTTCCCTCAGCCTATTAAATGTTTAATTTAATTGACTACTTAAATTACATTGAAATTCACCTCAGTGATATTAATTAACCTTGAAAATGGTCATATTTAATTATGAATTACTATCATGTGCTCCTTTTTAAGTAGTTTCCACTATGAATTTTTGCCCAATAGGAAGGCAATCATGGATTTTGTTTGCTTTTAAAAACAAATGATCACACAAAGTTAACTTTTCTTTACTTTTACATGCCCTTCTAAACTATTAAATAGGTTTCTACACATCTAAATAATCTTATAGAATGACATGATTGCACTAAGATAGGTTAAACCCAGCTCTTTTCATAATTTACTGGGCTCATAGCCAACCATTCATCCTCTTCTGCCTCAATAGATCTCAAATTTAGACTGGGAAAAATGCTTGTTCTTTAACAATGGAATTTTATGAAACTAGATTAGAGTTGGAATAAGACTCTTTTTCCTTGTGTGAAGGGCACTAAGTCTGAATTTCTCCCAACATTGGAGAGTGAATTCACATATACATTGTGAGCCACTAAGATTGTAGGAAGAAGTTAATAATTGAAGGAGAAAACTCTCAATTAAAACTCAATACCTGATATAATTCTTATATTATTACACAGACTTAAACTGGGACAAAACTAAGTGAAGGTGATGTTCCAAATATGCTGGTTCTATATTCTTAAAAGGAAGCTCTTCATAACATGGAATGAAGGGCTGTCTCCCCTGCTAACATGCATCTGCGCATGCACACACACACCACATGGAATATGTGAAGACAACTGACATTTCAATCATTGTTCCACAAGCCTTTCACAGTTCCTTTTTGTTCTCAGCTGATTTACTCTCCATTTAAATGATCACTGAATATTTGACTTGAAAATATTCATATCAACTCTTCATCTGAGCACCACAGAGAAGGTTCTGTTAGCTTCTAGAACTCAGGAAGATGAGGAAATAAGACAGCTGATCTGAAATTGTTAATATTAGTAATGTGAAACATCACTATAATAGAGACAGGAGGTTTCAGTAGGGGGAGCTCTCACAATCTCACTAGTGGTCAATTGCAGCCCCAATAGAAAGAGATGGATTTGACCTTGCACCAGATACTACTCTACTATTCCAGCCTGAGGCACGAACACTTTCCTTATTCCCTGAGGCAACAGCTCAGCCAATGAGAAGTCCCCATACTTCAAACTTCCAGTTTACTCCAATGGACTTTTGGTTTATAATAGCCTTCCCAACTTACCCCAAAAAAGTGCTTCTCCTTTGCTCCTCACCCCCCCCTCATGGTTTTGTCTAGCTTGTTTGTCTCCGATTGTAATACTCTTTTATTCCCAAATAGCTTATGTTTTGCTAGTGAAATAGCTAGCAGTTTTATTTTTAAGGTTAAAAAAATCAAAAGAGCATGCATCTACCAGTTTATATTGTGAGTCTTCTGCAGCTTTTTCTCACATGTGTAGCTGAACATTTTAATAATACGATTTTATGTTCTTACAGAAATAAAATGTGTTTTAGAAAGTTCATTCTATTTTCAATACAGCTAGGTTTATTTCTTTAGGTACTTGCTCACATTATTATGTAGACTTCAAATTAATAATTCCCTACATGGAAGACCTGCCAAAGATTATTTTAGACAAGGATTTACAAATCAACTCACTTATTTTTTAGTTTATCATGCATTTTGTTTGCCTTTAAAAACAAATGATTGTATTATCTTCTCCAGAAACTTTTAGATACATTTTAAAATTAATATGACCTTTGTAGAATCTATTGAATCTTGAAGATACCTGAATTATATACAATTAAAAAAATAAAATGGGTACTTGTTTAAAATTAAAATTTTATTACTCTTCCTATCCTATGTTATACTTTTATTTATAATTGGAAAATATTAAAATGATTAGTCAAACTTTTAAAGAATGTGGACAGTTTTCTAAATAACCTATTGAAAATTTTTAAATAAATATTTAAGCAAACTTGTCAATGATATTTTATTTTATTTTATTATATTATGTTAGTCACCATACAATACATCATTAGTTTTTGATGTAGTCATCCATGATTCATTGTTTCGTATAACACCCTACCCAGTGCTCCATGCAGATATTTTAGAGTAATACATTTTATGTGACAATCAATAAAATTAAAGTCAATTAAATAAGTATCAATCATTACAGACTGTGGGATTATCCTTAAGCTCAGTATTGAATTCCAATGTGGAGAAACATTATTTGAAAAGCATTTAAATCTTACTGACTTATAAGATTTCTCAGTAAAGACACTTCCCAGCTTTTAGACATTTAACTTTTAGACATTTAACATTTAACTTAGACATCATAACTACTATTCTATACTCACTTCTCCTTTCTTACATCCTCTGCTTCCAAAGAGACTTTACTTAAATTATTACAAGAAGTATATCAGTAAGTGCAGAATGTGATGAACAGATGGATTTTAGAAAAATGATAGGTAGGTAGGTCAGGCAAGGACTATTCCACATTATCCCCTATCACCCTCCTTACCCTATGCTCAATATCTGAGAATTACTAAAAGCATATCTGAGGAGACCAACACCGAAGCCAAAGCACTACATGGATTTACCAGACTCTGTGGATTTTTTAAAAATTCTCTGTAAATAAGATCATGCAATGTTTATCTTCTGTGTCTGGCTTATTTCACTTAGCATAATGTCCTCCAAGTTAATCCATGTTGTCACAAATAGCAGAATTTCCTTAATTTTAAGACTGAATATGCACACACACACACACACACAATTTTGAATAATGCTGAAATGTACATGGGAATGCCACTATCTCCTCCAGATACTAATTTCATCTAATTTCATGTCTTTTAAATATATGCCCAGGAAGGGCAGAGCAAGATGGCGGAGGAATAGGAGACCTGGATTTCGTCTTCTCTCAAGAATTCAGCTGGATAGGGATCAAACCATTCTGAACACCTACAAACTCAACAGGAGATCGAAGAAAAGAAGAGCAACAAATCTCTGAACAGAAAAGCGACCATTTTCTGGAAGGTAGGACGTGTGGAGAAGTGAACCCCAGGCGATATTCGGGAGGATAGACGGCGGGGGAGGGGCCTCCGTTGGCCGCTTCTGGCAAGTGATAGACCCGCGGAGCACAAAATCGGAAATTTTAAAAGTCTTCTCCGCCGAGGAACGTCACTCTGGTGGCTAAACGGGGGGTGGAACCCTCCGGGACAGTGTGCTCTCAGGACCCTCGGGGTCACAAAAAGACCGGGGGTGCCTGAGTGTGGCAGAGCTCCCAGGTAACGGAGCAGGAAAGCCGGCTGCAGAGGCGGAGCCCAGGCGCGGGCTCTCAGCTCGGGGTGGCCATAAACCGTGATCTGCGGCACAGTCGGGCACCAGCTCCTCCAACAGGGACCCAACAAGCGGCAGATCCGGGGAGACTCACCTTCCTCCCCCGGGAGGAGCCGCACGGGAGCGCACCGCAGGGATCTGCTGGGTTTGGAGACTCCACCCGGGGTCGGGTGCCAGAGATAGAAACGCGCGGTCACAGGCCGGGTGAGCACAGAGTGCGGCCGGCGACCGGGGAGACGGGAGTGACTGACGGCTTTTCTCTGGGGGCGCACTGAGGAGCGGGCCCGAGTTCTCGGCTCCTCCGGGGCGGAGATTGGGAGGCCGCCATTTTCACTCTGTGCCTCCAAAGCTGTACGGGAAGCTCGCAGGGAACAAAAGCCCCGGAGAGCAAACCCGAGCAGATTACTTAGCCTGGACCGGACAAGGGCAGGGCAATTCCGCCTCCGGCAAAGACTTTTGGAAACCATGGCAACAGGCCCCTCCCCCAGAAGATCAGCGAGAACAGCCAGCCAAGACCAAGTTTACCGATCAATGAGAACGGGAGAACTCCAGCCATAGGGGAATACTGCACATAGAATTCATGGCTTTTTTACCATGATTCTTTAGTCTTTCAAAGTTAATTTTTTTTTAACTGTCTTTTTTCTTTTTCTTTTTCTTTTTTTTTTTGTTTTTCTTTTTCCCTTTTTCAACCATCGCTTTTTTTAAAAAAACATTTTTCTTTTTCATTTATAGAGTCATATTCTATCCCTTCATAGTAGTTACCC